>NW_027598802.1:0-36509 GCF_964194155.1 Cetorhinus maximus
CCCCGTGATCTCTCTCCCTGTCCCTTTAACCTCCCCATGATCTCAGTCTCTGTCCCTTTAACCTCCCCGTGATCTCAGTCTGTGTGCGTTTAACCTCCCCGTGATCTCTCTCTCTGTCCCTTTAACCTCCCCATGATCTCAGTCTCTGTCCATTCAAACTACCCGTGATCTCTCCCTCTGTCCCTTTAACCACCCCGTGATCTCAATCTCAGTCCATTTAACATCCCAGTGATCTCACTCACTGTCCCTTTAAACTCCCCGCGATCTCACTCTCTGTCCCTTTAACATCTCCGTGATCTCACTCTATGTTCCTTTAACCTCGCCGTGTTCTCAATCTCTGGCCCTTTAACCTCCACTTAACTCACTCTCTGTCCCTTTAACCTCCAAGTGATCTCAATCTCTGTCCCTTTAACCTCCCCTTGATCTTACACTCTGTCCCTTTAACTTCCCCGTGATCTCACTCTCTGTCCCTTTAACCCTCCCGTGATCTCACTCTCTGTCCCTTTAACCTCCCCGTGAGCTCACTCTCTGTCCATTTAACCTCCCCGTGATCTCACTCTCAGCCACTTTAACCTCCCCGTGATCTCGCTTTCACTCTTTTTAACCTTCCAGTGATCTCACTCTCAGTCCCTTTAACCTCCCCGTGATCTCTCTCTCTGTCACTTTAACCTCCCCGTGATCTCTCTCTCTGTCCCTTTAACCTCCCCGTGATCTCACTCTCTGTCCCTTTAACCTCTCCGTGATCTCACTCTCTGTCCCTATAACATCCCCGTGATCTCAATCTCTGTCCCTTTAACCTCCCCGTGATCATACTCTCTGTCCATTTAATCTCCCCGTGATCTCACTCTCTGTCCCTTTAACCTCCCCGTGATCTCAATCACTGTCCCTTTAACCTCCCCGTAATCTCACTCTCTGTCCCTTTAACCTGTCCGTGATCTAACTCTCAGTCCCTTTAACCTCCCCGTGATCTCACTTTCAGTCCCTTTAACCTCCCAGTGATCTCACTCTCATTCCCTTTAACCTCCCTGTGATCTCCCTCTCTGTCACTTTAACGTCCCTGTGAACTCACTCTCTGTCCCTTTTAACTCCCCGTGATCTCACTCACTGTCCATTTAATATCCCCGTTTTCTCGCTCTATGTCCCTTTGAACTCCCCGTGATCTCACTCTCTGTCCCTCTAACCTCCCCGTGATCTCACTCTCTGTCCCTTTTAACTCCCCGTGATCTCACTCACTGTACCTTTAACCTCACCGTGATCTCTCTATCCGTCCCTTTAACCTCCCCGTGATCTCAGTCTCTGTCCTTATAAACTCCCCGTGATCTCTCTCTCTGTCCCTTTAACCTAGCCGTGATCTCAGTCTCTGTCCTTTTAACCTCACGTCATCTAAATCTCTGGCCCTTTAACCTCCCCGTGATGTCACTTTCTGTCCTTTTAAACTCCCCGTAATCTAACTATCTCTCCCTTAAACCTCCCCGTGATCTCACACTGTGTACGTTTAACCTTCCCGTGATTTCATTCTCTGTCCCTTTAACATCTCCGAGATCTCACTGTCTGCCCCTTTTAACCTCCCCGTGATCTCACTCCATGTCCCTTTATTCTCCCCGTGATCTCATTCTCTGTCCCTTTAACCTCCCCGTGATCTCACTCTCTGTCACTTTAACGTCCCCGTGAAATCACTCTCTGCCCCTTTAACCTCCCCGTGATCTCACTCTCTGTCCCTCTAACCTCCCCGTGAGCTCACTCTCTGTCCCTTTTAACTCCCCGTGATCTCGCTCACTGTCCCTTTAACCTCCCCGTGATCTCTCTCTCCGTCCCTTTAACCTCCCCGTGATCTCAGTCTCTGTCCTTATAAACTCCCCGTGATCTCTCTCTCTGTCCCTTTAACCTAGCCGTGATCTCGGTCTCTGTCCTTTTAACCTCACGTCATCTAACTCTCTGTCCCTTAAACCTCCCCGTGATCTCACTCTGTGTACGTTTAACCTCCCCGTGATTTCATTCTCTGTCCCTTTAACATCTCCGAGATCTCACTCTCTGCCCCTTTTAACCACCCGGTGATCTCACTCCATGTCCCTGTAACTCCCCGTGATCTCACTCTCTGTCCCATTAACTCCCCGTGATCTCATTCTGTGTGTGTTTAACCTCCCCGTGATCTCTCTGTCTGTCCCTTTAACCTCCCCATGATCGCAGTCTCATCCTTTTAAACTCCCCGTGATCTCACTTTCTGTCCCTTTAACCTCCCCGTGATCTCAATCTCTGTCCCTTTAAACTCCCCGTGACCTCACTCTCTGTCCCTTTAACATCCACGTGATCTCACTCTCTGTCCCTTTAACCTCCCCGTGATCTCACCCTCTGTCCCTATAACATCCCCGTGATCTCACTGTCTGTCCCATAAACTCCCCGTGATCTCACTCTCTGTCCCATTTACCTCCCCGTGATCTCACTCACTGTCCCTTTGACCTTCCCGTGATCTCACTCAATGTCCCTTTATTCTGCCCGTGATCTCACTCTCTGTCCCTTTAACCTCCCCGTGATCTCACTCTCTGTCACTTTAACGTCCACGTGAAATCACTCTCTGCCCCTTTAACCTCCCCATGATCACACTCTCTGTCCCTTTAACCTCCCCCTGATCTCACTGTTTCTCCTTTTAACCTCCCCGTGATCTCACTCTCTGTCCCTTTAACATCCCCATGATCTCACTATCTGTCCCGTTAACCTCCCCGTGATCTCACTCTCTGTCCCTTTAACCTCCCCGTGATCTGACTCTCTGTCACTTTTATCTCCCCGTGATCTCACTCTCTGTCCCTTTAACCTCCCCGTGATCTCACTGCCTGTCCCTTTAACATCCCCGTCATCTCACTCTCTGTCCCTTTAACATCCCCGTGATCTCACTCTCTGTCCCTTTAACCTCTAAGCGATTTCACTCTGTGTACGTTTAACCTCCCAGTGATCTCTCTCTCTGTCCCTTTAACCTCCCCATGATCTCAGTCTCTGTCCATTTAACCTCCCCGTGATCTCACTCTCTGTCCGTTTAACCTCCCCGTGATCTCAGTCTCTGTAAATCTAACCTCCCCGTCATCTAAATCTCTGGCCCTTTAACCGCCCCGTGATCTCATTCTCTGTCTCTTTAACCTCCACATGTTCTCAAACTCTGTCGCTTTAACCTCCCCTTAACTCACTCTCTGTCCGTTTAACCTCCTCGTGATCTCAATCTCTGTCCCTTTAACAGTCCCTGTTCTCACTTTCGGACCTTTTGACTGTCCCCGATCTCAATCTCTGTCCCTTTAACCTCCCCGTGATCTCACTCTCTGTCCTTTAAACCAACCTGTCATCTAACTCTCTGGCCCTTTAACCTCCCCGTGATCTCACTCTCTGTCCATTTAACCACACCGTGATCTCACTCTCAGTCCCTTTAACCCACCCGTGATCTCACTCTCAGTCCCTTTAACATCCCAGTGATCTCACTCTTTGTACTTTTAACCTCCCCGTGATCTCTCTCTCTGTCCCTTTAACCTCCCTGTGATCTCATTCTCTGTCCTTTTATCCTCCCCGTCATCTGTCTCTGGCCCTTCAACCGCCCCGTGATATTTAACCTGCCCATGATCTCACTCTCTGTCTCTTTAACATCCCCATGTTCTCAATCTCTGTTATTTCAACCTCCCCTTAACTCACTCTATTTCCCATTTACCTCCCCGTGATCTCAATCTCAGTCCCTTTAGCCTCCCCGTGATCTCACTCTCTGTCCCTATAAAATCCCCATGATCTCACTCTCTGTCCCTTTAACGTCCCCGTGATCTCAGTCTCTGTCCCTTTAACCTCCCCGTAATCTCACTCTCTGTCCTTTTGACCTCCCCGTCATCTAACTCTCTGTCCCTTTAACCTCCCCGTGATCTCACTCTCTGTCCCTTTAACCTCCCCGAGATCTCACTATCTGGCCGTTTAACCTCCCCATGATCTCACTCTCTGTTCCATTAACATACCTGTGATCTCACTCACTGTCCCTTTAACCTCCCCATGATCTCACTCTCTGTCCCTTTCACTTTCTCTGTTCTCACTCTCTGTCCCTTTAACCTCCCCGTGATCTCACTCTCTGTGCCTTTAACCTCCACGTGATCTCACTCTCTGTGCCTTTAACCTCCACGTGATCTCACTCTCCGTCCCTTTTACCTCCACGTGATCTCACTCTCTGTCCCTTTAACCTCCCCGGGATCTCACTCTCTGTCCGTTTAACCTCCCGGTGATCTCACTCCATGTCCCTTTAACTCCCCATGATCTCAATCTCTGTCCCTTTATCTCTGCGTGATCTCACTCTCTGTCCCTTTAACCTCCCCGTGATCTCACTCTCTGTCCCATTAACCTCCCCGTGATCTCATTCTAACCCTTTAAACTCACCGTGTTCTCAATCTCTGTCCCTTTAAAGTCCCCGTGATCTCACTCCCTGTCCATTTAACATTCCAGTGATCTCACTCTCTGTCCCTTTAAGCTCCCAGTGATATCACTCAGTGTCCCTTTAAAATTCCAATATTTTTGTTTTTTAATTCCAATATAACACATCCTCAATTACTGACCCTCCAATAGTGCAGCACACCCTCAATTACTGACACTCCAATAGTGCAGCACACCCTCAATTACTGACACTCCAATAGTGCAGCACACCCTCAATTACTGACACTCCAATAGTGCAGCACATCCTCAATTACTGACACTCCAATAGTGCAGCACACCCTCAATTACTGACACTCCAATAGTGCAGCACACCCTCAATTACTGACACTCCAATAGTGCAACACACCCTCAATTACTGACACTCCAATAGTGCAGCACACCCTCAATTACTGACACTCCAATAGTGCAGCACATCCTCAATTACTGACACTCCAATAGTGCAGTACATCCTCAATTACTGACCCTCCAATAGTGCAGCTCACCCTCAAATACTGACCCTCAAATAGTGCTGCACACCCTCAATTACTGATAATGCAATAGTGCAGCACACCCTCAATAACTGACCCTCCAATAGTGCAGCTCACCCTCAAATACTGACCCTCCAATAGTGCAGCACATCCTCAATTACTGACCCTCCAATAGTGCAGCACACCATCAATTACTGACACTCCAATAGTGCAGCACACCCTCAATTACTGACCCACCAATAGTGCAGCACACCCTCAATTACTGACCCTCCAATAGTGCAGCACACCTTCAATTACTGACACTGCAATAGTGCAGCACACCCTCAATAACTGACCCTCCAATAGTGCAGCTCACCCTCAAATACTGACCCTCCAATAGTGCAGCACACCCTCAATTACTGACCCTCCAATAGTGCAGCACACGCTCAATTACTGACACTCCAATAGTGCAGCACACCCTCAATTACTGACCCTCCAATAGTGCAGCACACCCTCAAATACTGACCCTCCAATAGTGCAGCACACCCTCAATTACTGACTCTCCAATAGTGCAGCACACCCTCAATAACTGACCCTCCAATAGTGCAGCTCACCCTCAAATACTGACCCTCCAATAGTGCAGCACACCCTCAATTACTGAGACTCCAATAGTGCAGCACACCCTCAATTACTGACTCTCCAATAGTGCAGCACACCCTCAATAACTGACCCTCCAATAGTGCAGCTCACCCTCAAATACTGACCCTCCAATAGTGCAGCACACCCTCAATTACTGACCCTCCATTAGTGCAGCACACCCTCAATTACTGACACTCCAATAGTGCAGCACACCCTCAATTACTGACCCTCCAATAGTGCAGCACACCCTCAAATACTGACCCTCCAATAGTGCAGCACACCCTCAATTACTGAGAATCCAATAGTGCAGCACACCCTCAATTACTGACACTCCAATAGTGCAGCACACCCTCAATTACTGACACTCCAATAGTGCAGCACACCCTCAATTACTGACACTCCAATAGTGCAGCACACCCTCAATTACTGACCCTCCAATAGTGCAGCACACCCTCAATTACTGACACTCCAATAGTGCAGCACACCCTCAATTACTGACCCTCCAATAGTGCAGCACACCCTCAAATACTGACACTCCAATAGTGCAGCACACCCTCAATTACTGACACTCCAATAGTGCAGCACACCCTCAATTACTGACCCTCCAATAGTGCAGCACACCCTCAATTACTGACACTCCAATAGTGCAGCACACCCTCAATTACTGACCCTCCAATAGTGCAGCACACCCTCAAATACTGACCCTCCAATAGTGCAGCACACCCTCAATTACTGACACTCCAATAGTGCAGCACACCCTCAATTACTGACCCTCCAATAGTGCAGCACACCCTCAATTACTGACCCTCCAGTAGTGCAGCACACCCTCAATTACTGACCCTCCAATAGTGCAGAACACCCTCAATTACTGACCCTCCAGTAGTGCAGCACACCCTCAATTACTGACCCTCCAATAGTGCAGCATACCCTGCGGGAATGGTGTGGGCAGTAGTGTAGCGCTGTGGGAGTGCTGTGTGTTGTGGTGTAGTGCTGTGGGTGTGGTGTGGGCAGTGGTGTAGCGCTGTGGGATTGGTGTAGGCAGTGGTGTAGCGCTCAGGGATTGGTGTGGGCAGTGGTGTAACGCTGTGGGGGTCAAGCGGGCAGTGGTGTAGCGCTGCGGGAGTGGTGTGGGCAGTGGTGTAGCGCTGTGGGAGTGGTGTGGGCAGTGGTGTAGCGCTGAGGGAGTGGTGTGGGCAGTGGTGTAGCGATGTGGGAGTGGTGTGGGCAGTGGTGTAGCGCTGTGGGAGTGGTGTGGGTAGTGGTGTAGCGCTGTGGGAGTGGTGTGGGTAGTGGTGTAGCGCTGTGGGAGTGGTGTGGGCAGTGGTGTAGCGCTGTGGGTGTGGTGTGGTTAGTGGTGTAGCACTGTGGGAGTGGTGTGGGCAGTGGTGTAGCGCTGCGGGAGTGGTGTGGGCAGTGATGTAGCGCTGTGGGAGTGGTGTGGGCAGTGGTGTAGCGCTGTGGGAGTGGTGTGGGCAGTGGTGTAGTGCTGTGGGAGTGGTGTGGGCAGTGAGGTAGAGCTGTGGGAGTGGTGTGTGCAGTGGTGTAGCGCTGTGGGACTGGTGTTTGCAGTGGTGTAGCGCTTTGGGAGTGGTGTGGGTTGTGGTGTAGTGCTGTGGGATTGGACTGGGCAGTGATGTAGCGCTGTGGGAGTGATGTGGGCAGTGGTGTAGCGCTGTGGGTGTGGTGTGCGCAGTGGTGTAGTTCTTTGGGGGTGGTGTGGGCAGTGGTTTAGTGCTGTGGGAGTGGTGTGGGCAGTGGTGTAACGCTGTGGGTGTGGTGTGGGTTGTGGTGTAGTGCTGTGGGAGTGGTGTGGGTTGTGGTGTAGCGCTGTGGGAGTGGTGTGGGCAGTGGTGTAGCGCTGTGGGAGTGGTGTGGGCATTGGTGTAGCGCTGCGGGTGTGGTTTGGTCAATGTTTTAATGCTGTGGGAGTGGTGCGGGCAGTGGTGTAGCCCTGTGGGAGTGGTGTGGGCAGGGGTGTAGCGCTGTTGGAGTGGTGTGGGTTGTGGTGTAGTGCTATGGGAGTGGTGTAGGCAGTGGTGTAATGCTGTGGGAGTGGTGTGGGTTGTGGTGTAGCGCTGTGGGATTGGTCTGGGCAGTGGTGTAGTGCTGTGGGAGTGGTGTGGGCAGTGGTGTAGCGCTGTTGGAGTGGTGTGGGTAGTGGTGTAGCGCTGTGGGAGTGGTGTGAGCAGTGGTGTTGTGCTGTGGGAGTGGTGTGGGCAGTGGTGTAGCGCTGTGGGAGTGGGGTGGGCAGTGGTGTAGCGCTGTGGGAGTGGTAAGGGGAGTTGTTTAGCGCTGTGGGAGTGGTGTGTGTTGTGGTGTAGTGCTGTGGGAGAGGTATGGGCATTGGTGTTGTGCTGTGGGAGTGGTGTGTGTTGTGGTGTTGCGCTGAGGGAGTGGTGTGGGCAGAGGTGTAGCGCTCAAGGAGTGGTGTGGGCCGTGGTGTAGTGCTGTGGGAGTGGTGTAGGCAGTGGTGTAGCGCTGTGGGAGTGGTGTGGGCAGTGGTGTAGTGCTGTGGGAGTGGTGTGGGCAGTGGTGTATCGATGTGGGAGTGGTGTGGGCAGTGGTGTAGCGCTGCGGGAATGGTTTGGACAGTGGTTTAATGCTGTGGGAGTGGGGTGGGCAGTGGTGTAGCGCTGTGGGAGTGGTGTGGGCAGTGGTGTAGTGCTGTGGGAGTGGTGTGGGCAGTGGTGTAGCGCTGTGGGAGTGGTGTGGGCAGTGGTGTAGTGCTGTGGGAGTGGTGTGGGCAGTGGTGTAGCGCTGGGGGAGTGGTGTGGGCAGTAGTGTAGCGCTGTGGGTGTGCAGTGGGCAGTGGTGTAGCATTGTGGGTGTGCTGAGGGCAGCGGTGTAGTGCTATGGGAGTGGCGTGGGCAGTGGTGTAGTGCTGTGGGAGTGGTGTGTGCAGTGCTGTAGCGCTGTGGGAGTGGTGTGGGCAGTGGTGTAGCGCTGTGGGAGTGGTGTGGGCAGTGGTGTAGCGCTGTGGGAGTGGTGTGGGCAGTGGTGTAGCGCTGTGGGAGTGGTGTGGGCAGTGGTGTAGCGCTGTGGGAGTGGCGTGGGCAGTGGTGTAGTGCTGTGGGAGTGGCGTGGGCAGTGGTGTAGCGCTGTGGGAGTGGCGTGGGCAGTGGTGTAGCGCTGTGGGAGTGGCGTGGGCAGTGGTGTAGTGCTGTGGGAGAGGTGTGGGCAATGGTGTGAGCAGTGGTGTAGCGCTGTGGGAGCGGTTTGGACAGTGGTTTAATGCTGTGGGAGTTGGGTGGGCAGTGGTGTAGTGCTGTGGGAGTGGTGTGTGTTGTGGTGTAGCGCTGTGGGAGTCGTGTGGGCAGTGGTGTAGCGCTGTGGGAGTGGTGTGTGTTGAGGTATAGCGCTGTCGGAGTGATGTGTGTTGTCGTGTAGTTCTATGGGAGAGGTATGGGCATTGGTGTTGTGCTGTGGGAGTGTTGTGGCCCGTGGTGTCGCGCTGTGGGAGTGGTGTGGGTAGTGGAGTAGCACTGTGGGTGTTTGTGTGTGCAGTGGTGTAGCGCTGTAGGAGTGGTGTGGGTAGTGGTGTAGCGCTGTGGTAGTGGTGTGGGCATTGGTTTAATGCTGTGGGAGTGGGGTGGGCAGTGGTGTAGTGCTGTGGGAGTGGTGTGGGCAGTGGTGTAGTGCTGTGGGAGTGGTGTGGACAGTGGTGTAGCGCTGTGGGACTGGAGTGGGCAGTGGTGTAACGCTGTTGGAGAGGTGTGGGCAGTGGTGTAGCGCTTTGAGAGTGGTGTGGGCAGTGGTGTAGTGCGGTGGGTGTGGTGTGGGTTGTGATGTAGAGCTGCGGAAGTGGTGTGGGCAGTTGTCTAGCGTGTGGGAGTGTTGTGGGAAGTGGTGTAGCGCTGTGGTAGTGGTGTGGGTTGTGGTGTAGCGCTGTGGGATTGGACTGGGCAGCGGTGTAGTGCTGTGTGTGTGGTGTGGGCAGTGGTGTAGCGCTGTGGGAGTGGTGTGGGCAGTGGTGAAGCGCTGTGGGAGTGGTGTGGGTTGTGGTGTAGCGCTGTGGGAGTGGTGTGGGCAGTGGTGTAGCGCTGTGGGAGTGCTGTGGGCAGTGGTGTAGCGCTGCGGGTCTGGTTTGGTCAATGTTTTAATGCTGTGGGAGTGGTGTGGGCAGTGGTGTAGCGCTGTGGGAGTGGTGTGGGCAGTGGTGTAGCGCTGTGGGAGTGGTGTGGGCAGTGGTGTAGCGCTGTGGGAGTGGTGTGGGCAGTGGTGTAGTGCTGCGGGTGTGGTGTGGGCAGTGGTGTAGCGCTGTGGGAGTGGTGTGGGCAGTGATGTAGCGCTGTGGGAGTGGTGTGGGCAGTGGTGTAGCGCTGTGGGAGTGGTGTGGGCAGTGGTTTAATGCTGTGGGTGTTGGGTGGGCAGTGGTGTAGCGCTGCGGGAAAGGTTTGGACAGTGGATAAATGCTGTGGGAGTGTTGTGGGCAGTGGTGTGAGCAGTGGTGTAGAGATGTGGGAATGGTGTGGGTTGTGGTGTAGCGCTGTGGGAGTGGTGTGGGCAGTGGTGTAGCGCTGTGAGAGTGGTGTGGGCAGTGGTGTAGCGCTGTGAGAGTGGTAAGGGCAGTGGTGTAGCGCTGTGGGAGTGGTGTCGCCAGTGGTGTAGTGCTGTGGGTGTGGTGTGTGTTGTAGTGCAGCGCTGTGGGAGTGTTGTGGGTTGTGGTCTAGTGCTGTGGGAAAGGTATGGGCATTGGTGTTGTGCTGTGGGAGTGGTGTGGCCCATGGTGTTGCGCTGTGGGAGTGGTCTGGGCAGTGGTGTAGCGCTGTGGGAGTGGTGTGGGTTGTGGTGTAGAGCTGTGGCAGTTGTGTGGGCAGTGATGTCGCGCTGTGGGAGTGTTGTGGGCAGTGGTGTGAGCAGTGGTGTAGAGATGTGGGAATGATGTGGGAAGTGGTGTAGCGCTGTGGGAGTGGTGTGGGCAGTGGTGTAGCGCTGTGGGAGTGGTGTGGGCAGTGGTGTAGTGCTGCGGGTGTGGTGTGGGCAGTGGTGTAGCGCTGTGGGAGTGGTGTGGGCAGTGGTGTATCGATGTGGGCGTGGTTTGGACAGTGGTTTAATGCTGCGGGTGTGGTGTGGGCAGTAGTGTAGCGCTGTGGCGGTGGTGTGGGCAGTGGTGTAGCGCTGTGGCGGTGGTGTGGGCAGTGGTGTAGCGCTGTGGGAGTGGTGTGGGCAGTGGTTTAATGCTGTGGGAGTGTGGTGGGCAGTGGTGTAGCGCTGTGGGAGTGGTGTGGGCAGTGGTGTAGCGCTGTGGGAGTGCTTTGGGCAGTGGTGTAGTCCTGTGGGAATGGTGTGGGCAGTGGTGTAGTGCTGTGGGAGTGGTGTGGGCAGTGTTTTAGTGCTGTGGGAGTGGTGTGGGCAGTGGTGTAGTGCTATGGGAATGGCGTGGGCATTGGTGTAGCGCTGTGGGAGTGGTGTGGGCAGTGGTGTAGTGCTGTGGGAGTGGTGTGGGTTGTGGTGTAGTGCAGTGGGAGTGGTGTGGGCAGTGGTGTAGCGAAGGGGAGAGGTGTGGGCAGTGGTTTAGCGCTGTGGGAGTGGTTTGGACAGTGGATAAATGCTGTGGGAGTGGGGTGGGCAGTGGTGTAGTGCTTTGGGAGTGGTTTGGACAGTGGATAAATGCTGTGGGAGTGGGGTGGGCAGTGGTGTAGCACTGTGGGAGTGGTTTGGACAGTGGATAAATGCTGTGGGAGTGGGGTGGGCAGCTGTGTAGCGCTATGGGAGTGGTTTGGTTTGTGGTGTAGTGCTGTGGGAGTGGTGTGCGTTGTGGTGTAGTGCTGTGGGAGTGGTGTGGGCAGTGGTGTAGCGAAGGGGAGAGGTGTGGGCAGTGGTTTAGCGCTGTGGGAGTGGTGTGGGCAGTGGTGTAGCGAAGGGGAGAGGTGTGGGCAGTGGTTTAGCGCTGTGGGAGTGGTGTGGGCAGTGGTGTAGTGCTGTGGGTGTGCTGTGGGAGGTGTTGTAGCGCTGGGGGAGATGTGTGGGCAGTGTTTTAGTGCTGTCGGAGTGGTTTGGGATGTGGTGTATCGCTGTGGGAGTGTTGTGGGCAGTGGTTTAGCCCTGTGGGAGTGGTGTGGGCAGTGGTGTAGCGCTGTGGGAGTGGAGTGGGCAGTGGTGTAGTGCTGTAGGAGTGGTGTGGACAGTGGTGTCGCGCTGTGGGAATGGTGTGTGCAGTGGTGTAGTGCTGTGGGAGTGGTGTGTGCAGTGGTGTAGCGCTGTGGGAGTGGTGTGTGTTGTGGTGAAACGCTGTGGGAGTGGTGTGGGAAGTGGTGTAGCGCTGGAGGAGAGGTGTGGGCAGTAGTGTAGCGCTGCGGGTGTGCTGTGGGCAGTGGTGTAGTGCTGTGGGAGTGGTGTGGGCAGTGCTTTAGTGCTGTGGGAGTGGTGTGGGCAGTGATGTAGCGTTGTGGGTGTGCTGTGTGCAGTGGTGTAGTGCTGTGGGAGTGGCGTGGGCATTGGTGTAGCGCTGTGGGAGTGGTTTGGTTTGTGGTGTAGTGCTGAGGGAGTGGTGTGGGCAGTGGTGTAACGCTGTGGGAGTGGTGTGGGCAGTTGTGTAGCGCTGTGGGATTGGTGTGGGTTGTGGTGTAACGCTGTGGGAGTGGTGTGGGCAATGGTGTGAGCAGTGGGAATGGTTTGGACAGTGGTTTAATGCTGTGGGAGTGTTGTGGGCAGTGGTGTAACGCTGTGGGTGTGGTGTGGGCAGTGGTGTAGTGCTGTGGGTGTGGTGTGGGCAGTGGTGTAGCGCTGTGGGAGTGGTGTCGGGAGTGGTGTAGTGCTGTGGGAGTGGTGTGGGCAGTGGTGTAGCGTTCAAGGAGTGGTGTGGGCAGTGGTGTAGTGCTGTGGGTGTGGTGTGGGCAGTGGTGTAGCGCTGTGGGAGTGGTGTCGGGAGGGGTGTAGTGCTGAGGGAGTTGTGTGGGCAGTGATGTCGCGCCGTGGGTGTGTTGTGGGCAGTGGTGTGAGCAGTGGTGTAGAGATGAGGGAGTTGTCTGGGAAGTGGTGTAGCGCTGTGGGAGTGGTGTGGGCAGTGGTGTAGCGCTGTGGGAGTGGTGTGGGAAGTGGTGTAGCGCTGTGGGAGTGGTGTGGGCAGTGGTTTAGCGCTGTAGGAGTGGTGTGGACAGTGGTGTCGCGCTGTGGGAATGGTGTGTGCAGTGGTGTAGCGATGTGGGAGTGGTGTGTGCAGTGGTGTAGCGATGTGGGAGTGGTGTGTGCAGTGGTGTAGCGCTCTGGGAGTGGTGTGTGTTGTGGTGTAGCGCTGTGGGAGTGGTGTGTGCAGTGGTGTAGCGCTGTGGGAGTGGTGTGTGTTGTGGTGAAACGCTGTGGGAGTGGTGTGGGAAGTGGTGTAGCGCTGGAGGAGAGGTGTGGGCAGTAGTGTAGCGCTGCGGGTGTGCTGTGGGCAGTGGTGTAGTGCTGTGGGAGTGGTGTGGGCAGTGCTTTAGTGCTGTGGGAGTGGTGTGGGCAGTGGTGTAGTGCTGTGGGAGTGGTGTGGGCAGTGGTGTAGTGCTGTGGGAGTGGTGTGGGCAGTTGTGTAGCGCTGTGGGATTGGTGTGGGTTGTGGTGTAGCGCTGTGGGAGTGGTGTGGGCAATGGTGTGAGCAGTGGGAATGGTTTGGACAGTGGTTTAATGCTGTGGGAGTGTTGTGGGCAGTGGTGTAACGCTGTGGGTGTGGTGTGGGCAGTGGTGTAGTGCTGTGGGTGTGGTGTGGGCAGTGGTGTAGCGCTGTGGGAGTGGTGTCGGGAGTGGTGTAGTGCTGTGGGAGTGGTGTGGGCAGTGGTGTAGCGTTCAAGGAGTGGTGTGGGCAGTGGTGTAGTGCTGTGGGTGTGGTGTGGGCAGTGGTGTAGCGCTGTGGGAGTGGTGTCGGGAGTGGTGTAGTGCTGTGGGAGTTGTGTGGGCAGTGATGTCGCGCCGTGGGTGTGTTGTGGGCAGTGGTGTGAGCAGTGGTGTAGAGATGAGGGAGTTGTGTGGGAAGCGGTGTAGCGCTGTGGGAGTGGTGTGGGTTGTGGTGTAGTGCTGTGGGAGAGGTGTGGACAGTGGTTTAGTGCTCTCGGAGTATTGTGGGCAGTGGTGTAGCGCTGTGGGAGTGGTGTGGGCAGTGGTGTAGCGCTGTGGGAGTATTGTGGGCAGTGGTGTAACGCTGTGGGAGAGGCGTGGGCAGTGGTGTAGCGCTGTTGGTGTGGTGTGGGTTGTGGTGTAGCGCTGTTGGTGTGGTGTGGGCAGTGGTGTAGTGCTGTGGGAGTGGTGTGGGCAGTGGTGTAGTGCTGTGGGAGTGGTGTGCGTGTGGTGTAGTGCGGTGGGAGTGGTGTGGGCAGTGGTGTAGTGCTGTGGGAGTGGTGTTGGTTGTGGTGTAGCGCTGTGGGAGAGGTGTGGGCAGTGAAGTAGTGCTGTGGGAGAGGTGCGGGCAGTGGTGTAGTGCTGTGAGAGTGGAAAGGGCAGTGGTGTAGCGCTGTGGGAGTGGTGTGGGCAGTGATGTAGCGCTGTGGGAGCGGTGTGGGCAGTGGGGTAGCGCTGTGGGAGTGGTGTGGGTTGTGGTGTAGCGCTGTGGGAGTGTTGTGGGCAGTGGTGTAACGCTGTGGGTGTGGTGTGGGCAGTGGTGTAGTGCTGTGGGTGTGGTGTGGGCAGTGGTGTAACGCTGTGGGAGTGGTGTCGGGAGTGGTGTAGTGCTGTGGGAGTGGTGTGGGCAGTGGTGTTGCGTTCAAGGAGTGGTGTGGGCAGTGGTGTAGAGCTGTGGGTGTTGTGTGGGCAGTGACGTCGCGCCGTGGGTGTGATGTGGGCAGTGGTGTGAGCAGTGGTGTAGAGATGAGGGAGTTGTGTGGGCAGTGATGTAGCGCTGTGGGAGTGGTGTGAGCAGTGGGGTAGCGCTGTGGAGAGGTGCGGGCAGTGGTGTAGCGCTGTGGGAGAGGTGTCGGTTGTGGTGTAGCGCTGTGGGAGAGGTGTGGGCAGTGGTTTAATGCTGTGGGTGTTGGGTGGGCAGTGGTGTAGCGCTGCGGGAAAGGTTTGGACAGTGGATAAATGCTGTGGGAATGGTGTGGGCAGTGGTGTAGTGCTGTGGTAGTGGTGTGGTCAGTGGTGTAGCGCTGTGAGAGTGGTGTGGGCAGTGGTGTAGCGCTGTGAGAGTGGTAAGGGCAGTGGTGTAGTGCTGTGGGAGTGGTGTGGGCAGTGGTGTAGTGCTGTGGGTGTGGTGTGTGTTGTGGTGCAGCGCTGTGGGAGTGCTGTGGGTTGTGGTCTAGTGCTGTGGGAAAGGTATGGGCATTGGTGTTGTGCTGTGGGAGTGGTGTGGCCCATGGTGTTGCGCTGTGGGAGTGGTCTGGGCAGTGGTGAAACGCTGTGGGAGTGGTGTGGCCAGTTGTGTAGTGCTGTGGGAGTGGTGTGGGCTGTGGTGTAGCGCTGTGGGAGTGGTGTGGGCAGAGGTGTAGCGCTAAAGGAGTGGTGTGGGCCGTGGTGTAGAGCTGTGGCAGTTGTGTGGGCAGTGATGTCGCGCTGTAGGAGTGTTGTGGGCAGTGGTGTGAGCAGTGGTGTAGAGATGTGGGAATGATGTGGGAAGTGGTGTAGCGCTGTGGGCGTGATTTGGACAGTGGTTTAATGCTGCGGGTGTGGTGTGGGCAGTGGTGTAGCGCTGTGGCGGTGGTGTGGGCAGTGGTGTAGCGCTGTGGCGGTGGTGTGGGCAGTGGTGTAGCGCTGTGGGAGTGGTGTGGGCAGTGGTTTAATGCTGTGGGAGTGTGGTCGGCAGTGGTGTAGCGCTGTGGGAGTGCTTTGGGCAGTGGTGTAGTCCTGTGGGAATGGTGTGGGCAGTGGTGAAGTGCTGTGGGAGTGGTGTGGGCAGTGGTGTAGCGCTGTGGGAGTGCTTTGGGCAGTGGTGTAGTCCTGTGGGAAGGGTGTGGGCAGTGGTGTAGCGCTGTGGGAGTGGTGTGGGCAGTGGTGTAGTGCTGTGGGAGTGGTGTGGGCAGTGTTTTAGTGCTGTGGGAGTGGTGTGGGCAGTGGTGTAGTGCAATGGGAGTGGCGTGGGCATTGGTGTAGCGCTGTGGGAGAGGTGTGGGCAGTGGTGTAGTGCTGTGGGAGTGGTGTGGGTTGTGGTGTAGTGCAGTGGGAGTGGTGTGGGCAGTGGTGTAGCGCTGTGGGAGTGGTGTGGGCAGTGGTGTAGTGCTGTGGGAGTGGTTTGGACAGTGGATAAATGCTGTGGGAGTGGGGTGGGCAGTGGTGTAGCGCTGTGGGAGTGGTTTGGTTTGTGGTGTAGTGCTGAGGGAGTGGTGTGGGCAGTGGTGTAGTGCTGTGGGTGTGCTGTGGGCAGTGGTGTAGCGCTGTGGGAGTGGTGTGGGCAGTGTTTTAGTGCTGTCGGAGTGGTTTGGGATGTGGTGAAGTGCTGTGGGAGTGGTGTGGGCAGTGGTGTAGCGCTGTGGGAGTGGTGTGGGCAGTGGTGTAGTGCTGTGGGAGTGGTGTGGGCAGTGGTGTAGCGCTGTGGGAGTGGTGTGGGCAGTGGTTTAGCGCTGTAGGAGTGGTGTGGACAGTGGTGTCGCGCTGTGGGAATGGTGTGTGCAGTGGTGTAGTGCTGTGGGAGTGGTGTGTGCAGTGGTGTAGCGCTCTGGGAGTGGTGTGTGTTGTGGTGTAGCGCTGTGGGAGTGGTGTGTGCAGTGGTGTAGCGCTGTGGGAGTGGTGTGTGTTGTGGTGAAACGCTGTGGGAGTGGTGTGGGAAGTGGTGTAGCGCTGGAGGAGAGGTGTGGGCAGTAGTGTAGCGCTGCGGGTGTGCTGTGGGCAGTGGTGTAGTGCTGTGGGAGTGGTGTGGGCAGTGGTGTAGCCTTGTGGGTGTGCTGTGTGCAGTGGTGTAGTGCTGTGGGAGTGGCGTGGGCATTGGTGTAGCGCTGTGGGAGTGGTTTGGTTTGTGGTGTAGTGCTGAGGGAGTGGTGTGGGCAGTGGTGTAACGCTGTGGGAGTGGTGTGGGCAGTTGTGTAGCGCTGTGGGAGTGCTGTGGGCAGAGGTGTAGCGCTGTGGGATTGGTGTGGGTTGTGGTGTAGCGCTGTGGGAGTGGTGTGGGCAATGGTGTGAGCAGTGGGAATGGTTTGGACAGTGGTTTAATGCTGTGGGAGTGTTGTGGGCAGTGGTGCAACGCTGTGGGTGTGGTGTGGGCAGTGGTGTAGTGCTGTGGGTGTGGTGTGGGCAGTGGTGTAGCGCTGAGGGAGTGGTGTCGGGAGTGGTGTAGTGCTGTGGGAGTGGTGTGGGCAGTGGTGTAGCGTTCAAGGAGTGGTGTGGGCAGTGGTGTAGTGCTGTGGGTGTGGTGTGGGCAGTGGTGTAGCGCTGTGGGAGTTGTGTGGTCAGTGATGTCGCGCCGTGGGTGTGTTGTGGGAGTGGTGTGGGAAGTGGTGTAGCGCTGTGAGAGTGGTGTGGGTTGTGGTGTAGTGCTGTGGGAGAGGTGTGGACAGTGCTGTAGTGCTGTGGGAGTGGTGTGGGCAGTGGTGTCGCGCTGTGGGAGTGGTGTGGGCAGTGGTTTAGTGCTGTCGGAGTGGTGTGGGCAGTGGTGTAGCGCTGTGGGAGTGGCGTGGGTAGTGGTGTAGCGCTGTTGGTGTGGTGTGGGTTGTGGTGTAGTGCTGTGGGAGTGGTGTGGGCAGTGGTGTAGCGCTGTGGGAGTATTGTGGGCAGTGGTGTAACGCTGTGGGAGAGGCGTGGATAGTGGTGTAGCGCTGTTGGTGTGGTGTGGGTTGTGGTGTAGTGCTGTGGGAGTGGTGTGGGCAGTGGTGTAGTGCTGTGGGAGTATTGTGGGCAGTGGTGTAGCGCTGTTGGTGTGGTGTGGGTTGTGGTGTAGTGCTGTGGGAGAGGCGTGGGCAGTGGTGTAGCGCTGTTGGTGTGGTGTGGGTTGTGGTGTAGCGCTGTTGGTGTGGTGTGGGCAGTGGTGTAGTGCTGTGGGAGTGGTGTGGGCAGTGGTGTAGTGCTGTGGGAGTGGTGTGCGTGTGGTGTAGTGCGGTGGGAGTGGTGTGGGCAGTGGTGTAGTGCTGTGGGAGTGGTGTCGGTTGTGGTGTAGCGCTGTGGGAGAGGTGTGGGCAGTGAAGTAGTGCTGTGGGAGAGGTGCGGGCAGTGGTGTAGTGCTGTGAGAGTGGAAAGGGCAGTGGTGTAGCGCTGTGGGAGTGGTGTGGGCAGTGATGTAGCGCTGTGGGAGCGGTGTGGGCAGTGGGGTAGCGCTGTGGGAGTGGTGTGGGTTGTGGTGTAGCGCTGTGGGAGTGTTGTGGGCAGTGGTGTAACGCTGTGGGTGTGGTGTGGGCAGTGGTGTAGTGCTGTGGGTGTCGTGTGGGCAGTGGTGTAACGCTGTGGGAGTGGTGTCGGGAGTGGTGTAGTGCTGTGGGAGTGGTGTGGGTAGTGGTGTAGCGCTGTGGAGAGGTGCGGGCAGTGGTGTAGCGCTGTGGGAGAGGTGTCGGTTGTGGTGTAGCGCTGTGGGAGAGGTGTGGGCAATGAAGTAGTGCTGTGGGAGAGGTGCGGGCAGTGGTGTAGTGCTGTGAGAGTGGAAAGGGCAGTGGTGTAGCGCTGTGGGAGTGGTGTGGGCAGTGGTTAAGTGCTGTGGGAGTGGTGTGGGCAGTGATGTAGCGCTGTGGGAGCGGTGTGGGCCGTGGGGTAGCGTTGTGGGAGAGGTGCCGGTTGTGGTGTAGTGCTGTGTGAGAAGTGTGGGCAGTGGTGTAGTGCTGTGGGAGTGTTGTGGGCAGTGGTGTAGTTCTGGGGGAGTTGTGTGGGCAGGGGTGTAGCGCTGTGGGATTGGTGTGGGCAGTGGTGTAGTGCTGCGGGAGAGGTGTGGACAGTGGTGTAGCGCTGTGGGAGTGGTGTGGGCAGTGGTGTAGCGCTGAGGGAGTGGTGTGGGCAGTGGTGTAGTGCTGTGGGTGTGGTGTGGCCAGTGGTGTAACGCTGTGGGAGTGGTGTGGGCAGTGGTGTAGTGCTGTGGGAGTGGTGTGGGTGTGGTGTAGTGCGGTGGAAGTGGTGAGGGCAGTGGTGTAGTGCTGTGGGAGTGGTGTCGGTTGTGGTGTAGCGCTGTGGGAGAGGTGTGGGCAGTGAAGTAGTGCTGTGGGAGAGGTGCGGGCAGTGGTGTAGTGCTGTGAGAGTGGAAAGGGCAGTGGTGTAGCGCTGTGGGAGTGGTGTGGGCAGTGGTGTAGCGCTGTGGGAGTGGTGTGGGTTGTGGTGTAGCGCTGTGGGTGTGGTGTGGGCAGTGGTGTAGTGCTGTGGGAGTGCTGTGGGTTGTGGTGTAGCGCTCTGGGAGCGGTGTGGGCAGTGGGGTAGCGCTGTGGGAGTGGTGTGGGTTGTGGTGTAGCGCTGTGGGTGTGGTGTGGGCAATGGTGTAGTGCTGTGGGAGTGTTGTGGGCAGTGGTGTAACGCTGTGGGTGTGGTGTGGGCAGTGGTGTAGTGCTGTGGGTGTGGTGTGGGCAGTGGTGTAACGCTGTGGGAGTGGTGTCGGGAGTGGTGTAGTGCTGTGGGAGTGGTGTGGGCAGTGGTGTAGCGTTCAAGGAGTGGTGTGGGCAGTGGTGTAGAGCTGTGGGTGTTGTGTGGGCAGTGACGTCGCGCCGTGGGTGTGTTGTGGGCAGTGGTGTGAGCAGTGGTGTAGAGATGAGGGAGTTGTGTGGGAAGTGGTTTAGCGCTGTGGGAGTGGTGTGGGCAGTGATGTAGCTCTGTGGGAGAGGTGTGGACAGTGGTGTAGCGCTGCGGGAGAGGTGTGGACAGTGGTGTAGCGCTGCGGGAGTGGTGTGGACAGTGGTGTAGCGCTGTGGGAGTGGTGTGGGCAGTGGTGTAGCGCAATGAGAGTGGTATGGACAGTGGTGTAGCGCTGTGGGAGATGTGTGGGCAGTGGTTTAGTGCTGTCGGAGTGGTGTGGGATGTGGTTTAGCGCTGTGGGAGAATTGTGGGCACTGGTTTAGCGCTGTGGGAGTGATGTGGGCAGTGGATAAGTGCTGTGGGAGTGGTGTGGGCAGTGGTGTAGCGCTGTGGGAGTGTTGTGGGTAGTGGTGTAACGTTGTGGGTGTGGTGTGGGCAGTGGTGTAGTGCTGTGGGAGTGTTGTGGGCAGTGGTGTAGTGCTGTGGGAGTGGTGTGGGTTGTGGTGTGGCGCTGTGGGAGTGGTGTGGGCAGTGATGTAGTGCTGTGGGAGAGGTGTGGACAGTGGTGTAGCGCTGTGGGTGTGGTAAGGCCAGTTGTGTAGCGTTGTGTGAGTGGTGTGGGCTGTGATGTCGCACTGAGGGAGTTGTGTGGGCAGTGGTGTAGCGCTGTGGGAGTGGTGTGGGTTGTGGTGTAGCGCTGTGGAGAGGTGTGGACAGTGGTGTAGCGCTGTGGAGAGGTGTGGACAGTGGTGTAGCGCTGTGGGTGTGGTAAGGCCTTTGGTGTAGCGCTGTGGAGAGGTGTGGACAGTGGTGTAGCGCTGTGGGTGTGGTAAGGCCAGTGGTGTAGCGCTGTGGGAGTGGTGTGGGCAGTGATGTAGCGCTGTGGGAGCGGTGTGGGCAGTGGGGTAGCGTTGTGGGAGAGGTGCCGGTTGTGGTGTAGCGCTGTGGGAGAGGTGTGGGAAGTGGTGTAGCGCTGGAGGAGAGGTGTGGGCAGTAGTGTAGCGCTGCGGGTGTGCTGTGGGCAGTGGTGTAGTGCTGTGGGAGTGGTGTGGGCAGTGCTTTAGTGCTGTGGGAGTGGTGTGGGCAGTGGTGTAGCGTTGTGGGTGTGCTGTGGGCAGTGGTGTAGTGCTGTGGGAGTGGCGTGGGCATTGGTGTAGCGCTGTGGGAGTGGTTTGGTTTGTGGTGTAGTGCTGAGGGAGTGGTGTGGGCAGTGGTGTAACGCTGTGGGAGTGGTGTGGGCAGTTGTGTAGCGCTGTGGGTGTGCTGTGGGCAGAGGTGTAGCGCTGTGGGATTGGTGTGGGTTGTGGTGTAGCGCTGTGGGAGTGGTGTGGGCAATGGTGTGAGCAGTGGGAATGGTTTGGACAGTGGTTTAATGCTGTGAGAGTGTTGTGGGCAGTGGTGTAACGCTGTGGGTGTGGTGTGGGCAGTGGTGTAGTGCTGTGGGTGTGGTGTGGGCAGTGGTGTAGCGCTGTGGGAGTGGTGTCGGGAGTGGTGTAGTGCTGTGGGAGTGGTGTAGGCAGTGGTGTAGCGTTCAAGGAGTGGTTTGGACAGTGGTGTAGTGCTGTGGGTGTGGTGTGGGCAGTGGTGTAGCGCTGTGGGAGTGGTGTCGGGAGTGGTGTAGTGCTGTGGGAGTTGTGTGGGCAGTGATGTCGCGCCGTGGGTGTGTTGTGGGCAGTGGTGTAGAGATGAGGGAGTTGTGTGGGAAGTGGTGTAGCGTTGTGGGAGTGGTGTGGGTTGTGGTGTAGTGCTGTGGGAGAGGTGTGGACAGTGCTGTAGTGCTGTGGGAGTGGTGTGGGCAGTGGTGTAGTGCTGTGGGAGTGGTGTGGGCAGTGGTTTAGTGCTGTCGGAGTGGTGTGGGCAGTGGTGTAGCGCCGTGGGAGTGGTTTGGTTTGTGGTGTAGTGCTGTGGGAGTATTGTGGGCAGTGGTGTAACACTGTGGGAGAGGCGTGGGTAGTGGTGTAGCGCTGTTGGTGTGGTGTGGGTTGTGGTGTAGTGCTGTGGGAGTGGTGTGGGCAGTGGTGTAGCGCTGTGGGAGTATTGTGGGCAGTGGTGTAGCGCTGTGGGAGTGGTGTGCGTGTGGTGTAGTGCGGTGGGAGTGGTGTGGGCAGTGGTGTAGTGCTGTGGGAGTGGTGTTGGTTGTGGTGTAGCGCTGTGGGAGAGGTGTGGGCAGTGAAGTAGTGCTGTGGGAGAGGTGCGGGCAGTGGTGTAGTGCTGTGAGAGTGGAAAGGGCAGTGGTGTAGCGCTGTGGGAGTGGTGTGGGCAGTGATGTAGCGCTGTGGGAGCGGTGTGGGCAGTGGGGTAGCGCTGTGGGAGTGGTGTGGGTTGTGGTGTAGCGCTGTGGGAGTGTTGTGGGCAGTGGTGTAACGCTGTGGGTGTGGTGTGGGCAGTGGTGTAGTGCTGTGGGTGTGGTGTGGGCAGTGGTGTAACGCTGTCGGAGTGGTGTCGGGAGTGGTGTAGTGCTGTGGGAGTGGTGTGGGCTGTTCTGTAGCGTTCAAGGAGTGGTGTGGGCAGTGGTGTAGAGCTGTGGGTGTTGTGTGGGCAGTGACGTCGCGCCGTGGGTGTGATGTGGGCAGTGGTGTGAGCAGTGGTGTAGAGATGAGGGAGTTATGTGGGCAGTGATGTAGCGCAGTGGGAGTGGTGTGAGCAGTGGGGTAGCGCTGTGGAGAGGTGCGGGCAGTGGTGTAGCGCTGTGGGAGAGGTGTGGGCAGTGAAGTAGTGCTGTGGGAGAGGTGCGGGCAGTGGTGTAGTGCTGTGAGAGTGGAAAGGGCAGTGGTGTAGCGCTGTGGGAGTGGTGTGGGCAGTGGTTAAGTGCTGTGGGAGTGGTGTGGGCAGTGATGTAGCGCTGTGGGAGCGGTGTGGGCAGTGGGGTAGCGTTGTGGGAGAGGTGCCGGTTGTGGTGTAGCGCTGTGGGAGAGGTGTGGGCAGTGGTGTAGCGCTGTGTGAGAAGTGTGGGCAGTGGTGTAGTGCTGTGGGAGTGTTGTGGGCAGTGGTGTAGTGCTGGGGGAGTTGTGTGGGCAGTGGTGTAGCGCTGTGGGAGTGGTGTGGGCAGTGGTGTAGTGCTGCGGGAGAGGTGTGGACAGTGGTGTAGCGCTGTGGGAGTGGTGTGGGCAGAGGTGTAGTGCTGTGGGAGTGTTGTGGGCAGAGGTGTAGTGCTGTGGGAGTGTTGTGGGCAGTGGTGTAACGCTGTGGGTGTGGTGTGGGCAGTGGTGTAGTGCTGTGGGTGTAGTGTGGCCAGTGGTGTAACGCTGTGGGAGTGGTGTGGGCAGTGGTGTTGCGCTGTGGGAGTGGTGTGGGTGTGGTGTAGTGCGGTGGGAGTGGTGTGGGCAGTGGTGTAGTGCTGTGGGAGTGGTGTCGGTTGTGGTGTAGCGCTGTGGGAGAGGTGTGGGCAGTGGTGTAGTGCTGTGGGAGAGGTGCGGGCAGTGGTGTAGTGCTGTGGGAGTGGTGTGGGCAGTGGTTAAGTGCTGTGGGAGTGGTGTGGGCAGTGATGTAGCGCTCTGGGAGCGGTGTGGGCAGTGGGGTAGCGCCGTGGGAGTGGTGTGTGTTGTGGTGTAGCGCTGTGGGTGTGGTGTGGGCAATGGTGTAGTGCTGTGGGAGTGTTGTGGGCAGTGGTGTAACGCTGTGGGTGTGGTGTGGGCAGTGGTGTAGTGCTGTGGGTGTGGTGTGGGCAGTGGTGTAACGCTGTGGGAGTGGTGTCAGGAGTGGTGTAGTGCTGTGGGAGTGGTGTGGGCAGTGGTGTAGCGTTCAAGGAGTGGTGTGGGCTGTGGTGTAGAGCTGTGGGTGTTGTATGGGCAGTGACGTCGCGCCGTGGGTGTGTTGTGGGCAGTGGTGTGAGCAGTGGTGTAGAGATGAGGGAGTTCTGTGGGAAGTGGTGTAGCGCTGTGGGAGTGGTGTGGGCAGTAATGTAGCTCTGTGGGAGAGGTGTGGACAGTGGTGTAGCGCTGTGGGAGTGGTGTGGGCAGTGATGTAGCTCTGTGGGAGTGGTGTGGGCAGTGGTGTAGCGCTGCGGGAGAGGTGTGGACAGTGGTGTAGCGCTGTGGGAGTGGTGTGGGCAGTGGTGTAGCGCTGTGGGAGTGGTGTGGGCAGTGGTGTAGCGCAATGAGAGTGGTATGGACAGTGGTGTAGCGCTGTGGGAGATGTGTGGGCAGTGGTTTAGTGCTGTCGGAGTGGTGTGGGATGTGGTTTAGCGCTGTGGGAGAATTGTGGGCACTGGTTTAGCGCTGTGGGAGTGATGTGGGCAGTGGATAAGTGCTGTGGGAGTGGTGTGGGCAGTGGTGTTGCGCTGTGGGAGTGTTGTGGGTAGTGGTGTAACGTTGTGGGTGTGGTGTGGGCAGTGGTGTAGTGCTGTGGGAGTGTTGTGGGTTGTGGTGTGGCGCTGTGGGAGTGGTGTGGGCAGTGGTGTAGCGCTGTGGGTGTGGTAAGGCCAGTTGTGTAGCGTTGTGTGAGTGGTGTGGGCTGTGATGTCGCACTGAGGGAGTTGTGTGGGCAGTGGTGTAGCGCTGTGGGAGTGGTGTGGGTTGTGGTGTAGTGCTGTGAGAGTGGAAAGGGCAGTGGTGTAGCGCTGTGGGAGTGGTGTGAGCAGTGGGGTAGCGCTGTGGAGAGGTGCGGGCAGTGGTGTAGCGCTGTGGGAGAGGTGTCGGTTGTGGTGTAGCGCTGTGGGAGAGGTGTGGGCAGTGGTTAAGTGCTCTGGGAGTGGTGTGGGCAGTGATGTAGCGCTGTGGGAGCGGTGTGGGCAGTGGGGTAGCGTTGTGGGAGAGGTGCCGGTTGTGGTGTAGCGCTGTGGGAGAGGTGTGGGCAGTGGTGTAGCGCTGTGTGAGAAGTGTGGGCAGTGGTGTAGTGCTGTGGGAGTGTTGTGGGCAGTGGTGTAGTGCTGGGGGAGTTGTGTGGGCAGTGGTGTAGCGCTGTGGGAGTGGTTTGGGCAGTGGTGTAGTGCTGGGGGAGTTGTGTGGGCAGTGGTGTAGTGCTGTGGGAGTGTTGTGGGCAGTGGTGTAGTGCTGGGGGAGTTGTGTGGGCAGTGGTGTAGCGCTGTGGGAGTGGTGTGGGCAGTGGTGTAACGTTGTGGGAGTGGTGTGGGCATTGGTGCGGGCAGTGGTGTAGCGCGGTGCGAGTGTTGTGGGCAGTGGTGTAGCGCTGTGGGAGTGGTGTGGGCAGTGGTGTAACGCTGTGGGAGTGGTTTGGGCAGTGGTGTAGTGCTGTGGGAGTTGTGTGGGTTGTGGTGTAGCGCTGTGGGTGTGGTGTGGTTAGTGGTGTAGCGCTGGGGAAGAGGTGTGGGCAGTGGTGTAGCTCTGCGGGAGTGGTGTGGGCAGTGGTGTAGCGCTGTGGGAGAGGTGTGGACAGTGGTGTAGTGCTGTGGGAGAGGTGAGGTTGTGTTTTAGTGCTGTGAGAGTGGTAAGGGCAGTGGTGTAGTGCTGTGGGAGTGGTGTGGGCAGTGGGGTAGTGCTGTGGGAGTGGTGTGGGCAGTGGTGCGGGCAGTGGTGTAGCGCTGTGGGAGTGGAGTGGGCAGTGGTGGAGCGCTGTGGGAGTGGTGTGGGCAGTGGTGTAGCGCTGTGGGAGTGGTGTGGGTTGTGGTGTAGCGCTGTGGGAGTGGTGTGGGCAGTGGTTAAGTGCTGTGGGAGTGGTGTGGGCAGTGATGTAGCGCTGTGGGAGCGGTGAGGGCAGTGGTGTAGCTCTGTGGAGAGGTGCGGGCAGTGGTGTAGCGCTGTTGGTGTGGTGTGGGTTGTGGTGTAGCGCTGTGGGAGTGGTGTGGGCAGTGGTGTAGCGCTGTGGGAGTGGTGTGGGTTGTGGTGTAGCGCTGTGGGAGTGGTGTGGGCAGTGGGGTAGTGCTGTGGGAGTGGTGTGGGCAGTGGTGCGGGCAGTGGTGTAGCGCTGTGGGAGTGGAGTGGGCAGTGGTGGAGCGCTGTGGGAGTGGTGTGGGCAGTGGTGTAGCGCTGTGGGAGTGGTGTGGGCAGTGGTGCGGGCAGTGGTGTAGCGCTGTGGGAGTGGAGTGGGCAGTGGTGTAGCGCTGTGGGAGTGGTGTGGGTTGTGGTGTAGCGCTGTGGGAGTGGTGTGGGCAGTGGTTAAGTGCTGTGGGAGTGGTGTGGGCAGTGATGTAGCGCTGTGGGAGCGGTGAGGGCAGTGGTGTAGCTCTGTGGAGAGGTGCGGGCAGTGGTGTAGCGCTGTTGGTGTGGTGTGGGTTGTGGTGTAGCGCTGTGGGAGTGGTTTGGGCAGTGGTGTAGCGCTGTGTGAGTAGTGTGGGCAGTGGTGTTGCGCTCTGGGAGTGGTGTGAGCAGTGGTGTGAGCAGGGATGTAATGCTGTGGGAGTGGTGCGGGCAGTGGTGTAGCGCTGTTGGTGTGGTGTGGGTTGTGGTGTAGCGCTGTGGGTGTGGTGTGGGCAGTGGTGTAGCGCTGTGGGAGTGTTGTGGGCAGTGCTGTGGGAGTGGTGTGGGCAGTGGTGCGGGCGGTGGTGTAGCGCTGTGGGAGTGGTGTGGGCAGTGGTGTGAGCAGGGATGTAATGCTGTGGGAGTGGTGCAGGCAGTGGTGTAGCGCTGTGGGAGTTTTGTGGGCAGTGTTGTAGTGCTGAGGGTGTGGTGTGGGCAGTGGTTAAGTGCTGTGGGAGTGGTGTGGGCAGTGATGTAGTGCTGTGGGAGTGGTGTGGGCAGTGGTTAAGTGCTGTGGGAGTGGTGTGGGCAGTGGTGTAGCGCTGTGGGACTGGTGTGGATTGATGTGTAGCGCTGTGAGAGTGGTGTGGGCAGTGGTGTAGCGCTGTGGGTGTGGTGTGGGCAGTGGTGTAGCGCTGTGGGAGAGTTGTGAGAAGTGGTGTAGCGCTGTGGGTGTGGTGTGGGCAGTGGTGTAGCGCTGTGGGAGAGTTGTGAGAAGTGGTGTAGCGCTGTGGGTGTGGTGTGGGCAGTGGCGTAGTGCTGTGGGAGTGGTGTGGGGTGTGGTGTAGCGCTGTGGGTGTGGTGTGGGCAGTGGCGTAGTGCTGTGGGAGTGGTGTGAGTTGTGATGTAGCGCTGTGGGTGTGGTGTGGGCAGTGGTGTAGCGCTCTGGGAGTGGTAAGGGCAGTTGTGTTGCGCTGTGGGAGTGGTGTGGGTTGTGGTGTAGTGCTGTGGGAGAGGTGTGGGCAGTTGTGTAGCGCTGTGGGAGTGGTGTGGGCAGAGGTGTAGCGCTCAAGGAGTGGTGTGGGCCGTGGTGTGAGCAGTGGGACTGGTGTGGGTTGTGGTGTAGTGCTGTGGGAGTGGTGTGGGCAGTGGTGTAGAGCTGTGGGACTGGTATGGGTTGTGGTGTAGTGCTGTGGGAGTGGTGTGGGCAGTGGTGTAGTGCTATGGGAGTGGTGTGCGCAGTGGTGTAGCGCTGTGGGTGTGGTAAGGGCAGTTGTGTAGCGCTGTGGCAGTATTGTGGGTTGTGGTGTAGCGCTGTGGGAGTGGTGTGGCTTGTGGTTTAGTGCTGCGAGAGTGATGTGGGCAGTGGTGTAGCGCTGTGGGAGAGGTATGGGCATTGGTGATGTGCTGTGGGAGTGGTGTGGCCAGTGGTGTAGCGCTGTGGGATTGGTGTGGGCAGAGGTGTAGCGCTCAAGGAGAGGTGTGGGCAGTGGTGTAGTGCTGTGGCAGTTGTGTGGGCAGTGATGTCGCGCTGTGGGAGTGTTGTGGGCAGTGGTGTGAGCAGTGGTGTAGTGCTGTGGGAGTGGTGTGGACAGTGGTGTAGCGCTGTGTGAGAGGTTTGGGCAGTGGTGTAGCGCTGTGGGAGAGGTGTCGGTTGTGGTGTAGTGCTGTGAGAGTGGGAAGGGAAGTGGTGTAGTGCTGTGGGAGAGGTTTGGGCAGTGGTGTAGCGCTGTGGGAGTGGTGTGGGCAGTGGTGTAGTGCTGTGGGAGAGTTTTGGGCAGTGGTGTAGTGCTGTGGGAGTGGTGTGGGCAGTTGTGTAGCGCTGTGGGAGTGGAGTGGGCAGAGGTGTAGCGCTGTGGGAGTGGTGTGGGCAGTGGTGTAGCGCTGTGGGAGTGGTGTGTGCAGTGGTGTAGCGCTGTGGGAATGGTGTGGGTTGTGGTGTAGCGCTGTGGGAGTGGTGTGGGCAGTGGTTAAGTGCTGTGGGAGTGGTGTGGGCAGTGGTGTAGTGCTGTGGGTGTGGTGTGGGTTGTGGTGTAGTTCTGTGAGAGAGGTAAGGGCAGTGGTGTAGTGCTGTGGGAGTGGTGTGGGCAGTTGTGTAGCGCTGTGGGAGTGGAGTGGGCAGAGGTGTAGCGCTGTGGGAGTGGTGTGGGCAGTGGTGTAGCGCTGGGGGAGTGGTGTGGGGTGTGGTGTAACGCTGTGGGAGTGGTGTGGGCTGTGGTGTAGCGCTGTGGGAGTGGTGTGGGTTGTGGTGTAGTGCTGTGGGAGAGGTGTGGGCAGAGGTGTAGCGCTCAAGGAGTGGTGTGGGCAGTGGTGTGAGCAGTGGGACTGGTGTGGGTTGTGGTGTAGTGCTGTGGGAGTGGTGTGGGCAGTGGTGTAGAGCTGTGGGACTGGTGTGGGTTGTGGTGTAGTGCTGTGGGAGTGGTGTGGGCAGTGGTGTAGAGCTGTGGGACTGGTGTGGGTTGTGGTGTAGTGCTGTGGGAGTGGTGTGGGCAGTGGTGTAGTGCTATGGGAGTGGTGTGCGCAGTGGTGTAGCGCTGTGGGTGTGGTAAGGGCAGTTGTGTAGCGCTGTGGCAGTATTGTGGGTTGTGGTGTAGCGCTGTGGGAGTGGTGTGGCTTGTGGTTTAGTGCTGCGAGAGTGATGTGGGCAGTGGTGTAGCGCTGTGGGAGAGGTATGGGCATTGGTGATGTGCTGTGGGAGTGGTGTGGCCAGTGGTGTAGCGCTGTGGGATTGGTGTGGGCAGAGGTGTAGCGCTCAAGGAGAGGTGTGGGCAGTGGTGTAGTGCTGTGGCATTTGTGTGGGCAGTGATGTCGCGCTGTGGGAGTGTTGTGGGCAGTGGTGTGAGCAGTGGTGTAGCGCTGTGGGAGTGGTGTGGGCAGTGGTGTAGCGCTGTGGGAGTGGTGTGGGCAGTGGTGTAGTGCTGTGGGAGAGGTGTGGGCAGTTGTGTAGCGCTGTGGGAGTGGTGTGGGCAGAGGTGTAGCGCTCAAGGAGTGGTGTGGGCCGTGGTGTGAGCAGTGGGACTGGTGTGGGTTGTGTTGTAGTGCTGTGAGAGTGGTAAGGGCAGTGGTGTAGTGCTGTGGGAGCGGTGCAGGCAGTGGTGTAGCGCTGTGGGAGTGGAGTGGGCAGTGGTGGAGCGCTGTGGGAGAGTTTTGGGCAGTGGTGTAGCGCTGTGGGAGTGGTGTGGGCAGTGGTGTAGCGCTGTGAGAGTGGTAAGGGCAGTGGTGTAGCGCTGTGGTAGTGGTGTGGGCAGTGGTGTAGCGCTGTGGGAGTGTTGTGGGCAGTGGTGTGAGCAGTGGTGTAGCGCTGTGGGAGTGGTGTGGGCAGTGGTGTAGCGCTGTGGGAGTGGTGTGGGCAGTGGTGTAGTGCTGTGGGAGAGGTGTGGGCAGTTGTGTAGCGCTGTGGGAGTGGTGTGGGCAGAGGTGTAGCGCTCAAGGAGTGGTGTGGGCAGTGGTGTAGTGCTGTGGGTGTGGTGTGGGTTGTGGTGTAGTTCTGTGAGAGTGGTAAGGGCAGTGGTGTAGTGCTGTTGGAGTGAAGTGGGCAGTGGTGTAGCGCTGTGGGAGTGGAGTGGGCAGTGGTTTAGCGCTGTGGGAGTGGTGTGGGCAGTGGTGTAGCGCTGTGGGAGTGGTGTGTGCAGTGGTGTAGCGCTGTGGGAGTGGTGTGTGCAGTGGTGTAGCGCTGTGGGAGTGGTGTGGGCAGTGGTGTAGCGCTGTGGGAGTGGTGTGGGCAGTCGTGTAGCGCTGTGGGAGTGGTGTGGGCAGTGGTTAAGTGCTGTGGGAGTGGTGTGGGCAGTGGTGTAGCGCTGTGGGTGCGGTGTGGGCAGTGGTGTAGCGCTGTGGAGAGGTGCGGGAAGTGTTGTAGCGCTGTGGGAGTGGTGTGGGCAGTGGTGTAGTGCTGTGGGAGTAGTTTGGGCAGTGTTCTGGCGCTGTGGGAGTGGTGTGTGCAGTAGTGTAGCGCTGTGGGAGTGGTGTGGGCAGTGGTGTAGCGCTGTGGGAGTGGTGTGGGCAGTGGTGAAACGCTGTGGGAGTCATGTGGGCAGTGGTGTGAGCAGGGTTGTAATGCTGTGGGAGTGGTGCGGACAGTGGTGTAGCGCTGTGGGAGTGGTGTGGGCAGTGGTTTAGTGCTGTGGGTATGGTTTGTGCAGTGGTGTAGCGCTGTGGGATTGTTGTGGGCAGTGGTGTAGCGCTGTGGGAGTGGTGTGGGCAGTGGTGTAGCGCTGTGGGAGTGGTATTGGCAGTGGTGTAGCGCTGTGGGAGTGGTGTGGGCAGTGGTGTAACGCTGTGGGAGTGGTTTCGGCAGTGGTGTAGTGCTGTGGGATTGTTGTAGGCAGTGGTGTAGTGCTGTGGGAGAGTTGTGGGCAGTGGTGTAGCGCTGTGGGTGTGGTGTGGGCAGTGGTGTAGCGCTGGGGGTGAGGTGTGGGCAGTGGTGTAGCTCTGCGGGAGTGGTGTGGGCAGTGGTGTAGCGCTGTGGGAGTGGTTTGGACAGTGGTGTAGCGCTGTCGGAGAGGTGCGGGCAGTGGTGTAGTGCTGTGGGAGAGGTGTGGGCAGTGGTGTAGCGCTGTGGGAGTGGTGTGGGCAGTGGTGTAGCGCTGTCGGAGAGGTGCGGGCAGTGGTGTAGTGCTGTGGGAGTGGTGTGGGCAGTGGTGTAGCGCTGGGGGTGAGGTGTGGGCAGTGGTGTAGCTCTGCGGGAGTGGTGTGGGCAGTGGTGTAGCGCTGTGGGAGTGGTTTGGACAGTGGTGTAGCGCTGTCGGAGAGGTGCGGGCAGTGGTGTAGTGCTGTGAGAGTGGTAAGGGCAGTGGTGTAGTGCTGTGGGAGTGGTGTAGGCAGTGGTGTAGCGCTGTGGGAGTGGAGTGGGCAGTGGTGGAGCGCTGTGGGAGTGGTGTGGTCAGTGGTGTAGCGCTGTGGGAGTGGTGTGGGTGGTGGTGTAGCGCTGTGGGAGTGGTGTGGGCAGTGGTTAAGTGCTGTGGGAGTGGTGTGGGCAGTGGTGTAGCGCTGTGGAGAGGTGCGCGCAGTGGTGTAGTGCTGTGGGAGAGGTGTGGGCAGTGGTGTAGCGCTGTTGTTGTGGTGTGGGTTGTGGTGTAGTGCTGTGGGAGTGGTGTGGGCAGTGGTGTAGCGCTGTGTGAGTAGTGTGGGTAGTGGTGTTGCGCTCTGGGAGTGGTGTGAGCAGTGGTGAAACGCAGTGGGAGAGGTGTGGGCAGTTGTGTAGCGCTGTGGGAGTGGTGTGGTTTGTGGTGTAGCGCTGTGGGAGTGTTGTGGACAGTGGGGTAGTGCTGTGGGAGTGGTGTGGGCAAGGGTGTAACGTTGTGGGAGTGGTGTGGGCAGTGGTGTAACGCTGTGGGAGTGGTGTGGGCAGTGGTGTAGTGCTGTGGGTGTGCTGTGGGCAGTGGTGTAGTGCTGTGGGAGAGTTGTGAGAAGTGGTGTAGCGCTGTGGGAGTGTTGTGGGCAGTGCTTTAGTGCTGTCGGAGTGGTGTGGGATGTGGTGAAGTGCTGTGGGAGTGGTGTGGGCAGTGGTGTAACGCAGTGGGAGTGGTGTGGGCAGTGGTGTAGAGCTGTGGGAGTGGTGTGGGCAGTGGTGTAGCGCTGTGGGTGTGGTGTGGGCAGTGGTGTAGGGCTGTGGGAGTGGTCTCGGGAGTGGTGTTGTGCTGTGGGAGTGGTGTGGGCAGTTGTGTAGCGCTGTGGGAGTGGTGTGCGCAGTGGTGTAGCGCTGTGGGAGTGGTATGTGTTGTGGTGTAGCGCTGTGGGAGGGTTTGGGTTGTGGTGTGAGCAGTGGTGTAGAGATGTGGGAATGGTGTGGGAAATGGTGAAGTACTGTGTGAGTGGTGTGGGCAGTGATGTAGTGCTGTGGGAGTGGTGTGGGCAGCGGTGTAGCGCTGTGGGAGAGGTGCGGGCAGTGGTGTAGTGCTGTGGGAATGGTGCGGGCAGTGGTGTAGCGCTGTGGGAGTGGTGTGGGCAGTGTTGTAGCGCTGTGGGACTGGTGTGTGTTGTGGTGTAGTGCTGTGGGAGTTGTGTGGGCAGTGGAGTAGCGCTGTGGGACTGGTGTGGGTTGTGGTGTAGCGCTGTGGGAGTGGTGTGGGCAGTGGTGTAGCGCTGTGGGAGTGGTGTGGATTGATGTGTAGTGCTGTGGGAGTGGTGTGGACAGTGGTGTAACGCTGTGGGAGAGTTGTGAGAAGTGGTGTAGCGCTGTGGAAGTGTTGTGGGCGGTGGTGTAGCACTGTGGGAAATGTGTGGGCAGTGGTTTAGTGCTGTGGGAGTGGTGTGGGCAGTGGTGTAGTGCTGTGGGAGTGGTGTGGGCAGTGGTGTAGTGCTGTGGGAGTGGTGTGGGCAGTGGTGTAGCGCTGTGGGAGAGGTGTGGGCAGTTGTGTAGCGCTGTGGGAGTGTTGTGGGCAGTGGAGTAGTGCTGTGGGAGTGGTGTGGGCAAGGGTGTAACGTTGTGGGAGTGATGTGGGCAGTGGTGCGGGCAGTGGTGTAGCGCTGTGGGAGTGGTCCGGGCAGTGGTGTAGCGCTGTGGGAGTTTTGTGGGCAGTGTTGTAGTGCTGTGGGTGTGGTGCGGGCAGTGGTGTAGCGCTGTGGGAGCGGTGTGGGCAGTGGTGTAACGCTGTGGGAGTGGTGTGGGCAGTGGTGTAGTGCTGTGGGAGAGTTGGGGGAAGTGGTGTAGCGCTGTGGGTGTGCTGTGGGCAGTGGTGTAGTGCTGTGGGAGAGTTGTGAGAAGTGGTGTAGCGCTGTGGGAGTGTTGTGGGCAGTGCTTTAGTGCTGTCGGAGTGGTGTGGGATGTGGTGAAGTGCGGTGGGAGTGGTGTGGGCAGTGGTGTAACGCAGTGGGAGTGGTGTGGGCAGTGGTGTAGTGCTGTGGGAGTGGTGTGGGCAGTGGTGTAACGCAGTGGGAGTGGTGTGGGCAGTTGTGTAGCGCTGTGGGAGTGGTGTGCGCAGTGGTGTAGCGCTGTGGGAGTGGTATGTGTTGTGGTGTAGCGCTGTGGGAGGGTTTGGGTTGTGGTGTGAGCAGTGGTGTAGAGATGTGGGAATGGTATGGGAAATGGTGAAGTACTGTGTGAGTGGTGTGGGCAGTGATGTAGTGCTGTGGGAGTGGTGTGGGCCGTGGTGTGAGCAGTTGTGTAGAGATGTGGGAATGGTGTGGGCAGTGGTTAAGTGCTGTGGGAGTGGTGTGGGTAGTCATGTAGTGCTGTGGGAGTGGTGTGGGCAGCGGTGTAGCGCTGTGGGAGAGGTGCGGGCAGTGGTGTAGTGCTGTGGGAAAGGTGCGGGCAGTGGTGTAGCGCTGTGGGACTGGTGTGTGTTGTGGTGTAGTGCTGTGGGAGTTGTGTGGGCAGTGGAGTAGCGCTGTGGGACTGATGTGGGTTGTGGTGTAGCGCTGTGGGAGTGGTGTGGGCAGTGGTGTAGCGCTGTTGCAGTGGTGTGGATTGATTTGTAGTGATGTGGGAGTGGTGTGGGCAGTGGTGTAACGCTGTGGGAGAGTTGTGAGAAGTGGTGTAGCGCTGTGGAAGTGTTGTGGGCGGTGGTGTAGCACTGTGGGAAATGTGTGGGCAGTGGTGTAGTGCTGTCGGAGTGGTGTGGGATGTGGTGAAGTGCTGTGGGAGTGGTGTGGGCAGTGGTGTAGTGCTGTGGGAGTGGTGTGGGCAGTGGTGTAGTGCTGTGGGAGTGGTGTGGGCAGTGGCGTAGTGCTGTGAGAGTGGTGTGGGCAGTGGTGTAGCGCTGTGAGAGTGGTGTGGGCAGTGGTGTAGTGCTGTGGGAGTGGTGTGTGTTGTGGTGTAGCGCTGTGGGAGAGGTGTGGGCAGTTGTGTAGCGCTGTGGGAGTGGTGTGGGCAGAGGTGTAGCGCTCAAGGAGTGGTGTGGGCCGTGGTGTGAGCAGTGGTGTAGAGATGTGGGAGTGGTGTGGGCAGTGATGCAGTGCTGTGGGAGAGGAGCGGGCAGTGGTGTAGTGCTGTGGGACTGGTGTGGGTTGTGGTGTAGCGCTGTGGGAGTGGTGTGGGCAGTGGTGTAGCGCTGTGGGAGTGGTGTGGGCAGTGGTGTAGAGCTTCGGAAGTGGTGTGGGCAGTGGTGTAGTGCTGTGGGAGTGGTGTGGGCAGTGGTGTAGTGCTGTTGGAGTGGTGTGGGCAGTGATGCAGTGCTGTGGGAGAGGTGCGGGCAGTGGTGTAGTGCTGTGGGACTGGTGTGGGTTGTGGTGTAGTGCTGTTGGAGTGGTGTGGGCAGTTGTCTAGCGCTGTGGGAGTGGTGTGGGCAGTGGTGTAGAGCTTCGGAAGTGGTGTGGGCAGTGGTGTAGCGCTGTGGGAGTGGTGTGGGCAGTTGTCTAGCGCTGTGGGAGTGGTGTAGGCAGTGGTGTAGTGCTGTGGGAGTGGTGAGGGGAGTGATGTCGCGCTGTGGGAGCGTTGTGGGCAGTGGTGTGGGCAGTGGTGTAGAGATGTGGGAGTGGTGTGGGAAGTGGTGTAGCGCTGTGGGAGTGGTGTGGGCAGTGGTGTAGTGCTATGGGAGTGGTGTGCGCAGTGGTGTAGCGCTGTGGGAGAGGTGCGGGCAGTGGTGTAGTGCAGTGGGAGTGGTAAGGGCAGTGGTGTACCACTGTGGGAGTGGTGTGGGCAGTGGTGTAGTGCTGTGGGCGTGGTGTGGGCAGTGGTGTAGTGCTATGGGAGTGGTGTGCGCAGTGGTGTAGCGCTGTGGGTGTGGTAAGGGCAGTTGTGTAGCGCTGTGGCAGTATTGTGGGTTGTGGTGTAGCGCTGTGGGAGTGGTGTGGCTGGTGGTTTAGTGCTGCGAGAGTGATGTGGGCAGTGGTGTAGCGCTGTGGGTGTGGTGTGGGCAGTGGTGTAGTGCTGTGGGTGTGGTGTGGGCAGCGGCGTAGTGCTGTGGGAGTGGTGTGGGCAGTTGTGTAGCGCTGTGGGAGTTGTGTGGGCAGTGGCGTAGTGCTGTGGGAGTGGTGTGTGTTGTGGTGTAGCGCTGTGGGTGTGGTGTGGGCAGTGGTGTAGCGCTCTGGGAGTGGTGTGTGTTGTGGTGTAGTGCTGTGGGAGAGGTGTGGGCAGTTGTGTAGCGCTGTGGGAGTGGTGTGGGCAGTGGTGGAGAGATGTGGGAGTGGTGTGGGCAGTGATGCAGTGCTGTGGGACTGGTGTGGGTTGTGGTGTAGCGCTGTGGGAATGGTGTGGGCAGTGGTGTAGCGCTGTGGGAGTGGTGTGGGCAGTGGTGTAGAGTTTCGGAAGTGGTGTGGGCAGTGGTGTAGTGCTGTGGGAGTGGTGTGGGCAGTTGTCAAGCGCTGTGGGAGCGGTGTGGGCAGTGATGTAGTGCTGTGGGAGTGGTGTGGGCAGTGGTGTAGTGCTGTGGGAGTGGTGTGGGCAGTGATGCAGTGCTGTGGGAGAGGTGCGGGCAGTGGTGTAGTGCTGTTGGAGTGGTGTGGGCAGTGGTGTAGCGCTGTGGGAGTGGTGTGGGCAGTGGTGTAGAGCTTCGAAAGTGGTGTGGGCAGTGGTGTAGCGCTGTGGGAGTGGTGTGGGCAGTTGTCTAGCGCTGTGGGAGTGGTTGTGGGCAGTGGTGTAGGGCTGTGGGAGTGGTGTGGGGAGTGATGTCGCGCTGTGGGAGCGTTGTGGGCAGTGGTGTGGGAAGTGGTGTAGTGCTGTGGGAGAGGTGCGGGCAGTGGTGTAGTGCTGTGGGAGTGGTAAGGGCAGTGGTGTACCGCTGTGGGAGTGGTGTAGGCAGTGGTGTAGTGCTGTGGGAGTGGTGTGGGCAGTGGTGTAGAGCTATGGGAGTGGTGTGCGCAGTGGTGTAGCGCTGTGGGTGTGGTAAGGGCAGTTGTGTAGCGCTGTGGCAGTATTGTGGGTTGTGGTGTAGCGCTGTGGGAGTGGTGTGGCTTGTGGTTTAGTGCTGCGAGAGTGATGTGGGCAGTGGTGTAGCGCTGTGGGAGAGGTATGGGCTTTGGTGTTGTGCTGTGGGAGTGGTGTGGCCAGTGGTGTAGCGCTGTGGGATTGGTGTGGGCAGAGGTGTAGCGCTCAAGGAGAGGTGTGGGCAGTGTTGTAGTGCTGTGGCAGTTGTGTGGGCAGTGATGTCGCGCTGTGGGAGTGTTGTGGCAGTGGTGTGAGCAGTGGTGTAGAGATGTGGGAGTGGTGTGGGAATTGGTGTAATGCTGTGGGAGTGGTGTGGGCAGTGGTTAAGTGCTGCGGGTGTGGTGTGGGCAGTGGTGTAGTGCTGTGGGAATGGTGTGGACAGTGGTGTAGCGCTGTGTGAGAGATTTGGGCAGTGGTGTAGCGCTGTGGGAGTGGTGTGGGTTGTGGTGTAGTGCTGTGAGAGTGGGAAGGGCAGTGGTGAAGTGCTGTGGGAGAGGTTTAGGCAGTGGTGTAGCGCTGTGGGAGTGGTGTGGGCAGTGGTGTAGCGCTGTGGGAGTTGTGTGGGCAGTGGTGTAGCGCTGTGGGAGAGGTTTGGGCAGTGGTGTAGTGCTGTGGGAATGGTGTGGGCAGTGGTGTAGCGCTGTGAGAGTGGTAAGGGCAGTGGTGTAGTGCTGTGGGAGTGGTGTGGGCAGTGGTGTAGCGCTGTGGGAGAGGTGTGGGCAGTTGTGTAGCGCTGTGGGAGTGGTGTGGGCAGTGGTGGAGAGATGTGGGAGTGGTGTGGGCAGTGATGCAGTGCTGTGGGACTGGTGTGGGTTGTGGTGTAGCGCTGTGGGAATGGTGTGGGCAGTGGTGTAGCGCTGTGGGAGTGGTGTGGGCAGTGGTGTAGAGCTTCGGAAGTGGTGTGGGCAGTGGTGTAGTGCTGTGGGAGTGGTGTGGGCAGTTGTCAAGCGCTGTGGGAGCGGTGTGGGCAGTGATGTAGTGCTGTGGGAGTGGTGTGGTAAGTGGTGTAGTGCTGTGGGAGTGGTGTGGGCAGTGATGCAGTGCTGTGGGAGAGGTGCGGGCAGTGGTGTAGTGCTGTGGGAGTGGTGTGGGCAGTGGTGTAGCGCTGTGGGAGTGGTGTGGGCAGTGGTGTAGAGCTTCGAAAGTGGTGTGGGCAGTGGTGTAGCGCTGTGGGAGTGGTGTGGGCAGTTGTCTAGCGCTGTGGGAGTGGTGTGGGCAGTGGTGTAGGGCTGTGGGAGTGGTGTGGGGAGTGATGTCGCGCTGTGGAGCGTTGTGGGCAGTGGTGTGGGAAGTGGTGTAGTGCTGTGGGAGAGGTGCGGGCAGTGGTGTAGCGCTGTGGGAGAGGTGCGGGCAGTGGTGTAGTGCTGTGGGAGTGGTAAGGGCAGTGGTGTACCGCTGTGGGAGTGGTGTAGGCAGTGGTGTAGTGCTGTGGGAGTGGTGTGGGCAGTGGTGTAGAGCTATGGGAGTGGTGTGCGCAGTGGTGTAGCGCTGTGGGTGTGGTAAGGGCAGTTGTGTAGCGCTGTGGCAGTATTGTGGGTTGTGGTGTAGCGCTGTGGGAGTGGTGTGGCTTGT
>NW_027598803.1:0-36499 GCF_964194155.1 Cetorhinus maximus
ACTCTCCCCACTCCCACACCCACACACTCTCCCCCACCCCCCACACCCACACACTCTCCTCCCACTCCCACACCCACACACTCTCCCCATCCCCACACCCACACACAATCTCCAACCCCACACCCACAAACTCTCCCCACTCTCACACCCACACACTCTCCCCCACCCCCACACCCACACACTCTCCCCACTCCCACACCCACACACTCTCCCCACTCCCACACCCACACACTCTCACCCAACCCCACACCCGCACACAATTTCCAACCCCACACCCACACACTCTCCCCCACCCCCACATCCACACACTCTCCCCACTCCCACACCCACACACTCTCCCCACTCCCACACCAACACACTCTCCCCCCCTCCACACCCACACACTCTCCCCACTCCCACACCCACACACAATCTCCAACCCCACTCACACATACTCTTCCCACTCCCACACCCACACACTCTCCCCACTCCCACACACTCTCCCCACTCCCACACCCACACACTCTCCCCCACCCCCATACCCACACACAATCTCCAACTCCACACCCACACACTCTCCCCACTCCCACTCCCACACACTCTTCCCACTCCCACACCCACACACCCTCCCCCTCCCCCACACCCACACACTCTCCCCACTCCCACACCCACACACTCTCCCCATCCCTACACCCACACACTGTCTCCACACCCCACACACTCTCCCCCACCCACACATTCTCCCCACTCCCACACCCACACACTCTCCCCACGCCCACACACTCTCCCCACCCTGCACACCCACACACTCTCCCCATCCCCACACCCACACACTCTCCCCACACCCACACACTCTCCCCACCCCGCACACCCACACACTCTCCCCCACCCCCACACCCACACACTCTCCCCCACCCCCACACCCACACACTCTCCCCATCCCCTCACCCACACACTCTCCCCATCCCCATACCCACACACTCTCCCCACACCCACACACTCTCCCCACCCCGCACACCCACACACTCTCCCCATCCCCATACCCACACACTCTCCCCACACCCACACACTCTCCCCACCCCGCACACCCACACACTCTCCCCCACACCCACACCCACACACTCTCCCCATCCCCACACTCACACACTCTCGCCACACCCACATACACTCCCCACCCCGCACACCCACACACTCTCCCCACACCACACACTCTCCCCAACCCCACACACTCTCCCCACCCCCACACCCACACACTCTCCTCACACCCACACACTCTCCCCACTCCCACACCTCACACTCTCCCCACCCCACTCCCACACACTCTCCCCACCCCAAACCCACACACTCACCCCACTCCCACTCACTCTCCCCACCCCACTCCCACCCACTCACCCCACTCCACCCACACACTCTCCCCACCCCCACACCCACACACTCTCCTCACACCCACACACTCTCCCCACTCCCACACCTCACACTCTCCCCACCCCACTCCCACACACTCACCCCACTCCCACCCACTCTCCCCACACCCACCTCCACACACTCAAACCACCCCCACCCCCACACACTCTCCCACCCCCACGCCCACAAAATCTCCCCACCCCACTCCCACACACTCTCCCCACCCCACTCCCACACACTCTCCCCACCCCACTCCCACACACTCTCCCCACCCCACTCCCACACACTCACCCCACTCCACCCACACACTCTTCCCACCCCAAACCCCACACTCTCCCCACTCCCACATCCACACACTCTCCCCACACCAAACACTCTCACCCACCCCCACACCCACACACAATTTCCAACCCCACACCCACACACTCTCCCCCACCCCCACATTCACACACTCTCCCCACTCCCACACCCACACACTCTCCCCACTCCCACAACCACACACTCTCCCCCCCTCCACACCCACACACTCTACCCACTCCCAAACCCACACACTCTCCCCACTCCCACACCCACACAGTCTCCCCACTCCCACACCCACACAGTCTCCCCACTCCCACACCCACACACTCTCCCCCACCCCCACACCCACACACTCTCCCCACTCCCACACCCACACACTCTCCCCACTCCCACACCCACACCCACACACTCTCCCCCACCCCCACACCCACACACTCTCCCCACTCCCACACCCACACACTCTCCCCCCTCCACACCCACACACTCTCCCCACTCCCACACCCACACACAATCTCCAACCCCACTCACACATACTCTTCCCACTCCCACACCCACACACTCTCCCCACTCCCACACACTCTCCCCACTCTCACACCCACACACTCTCCCCCACCCCCATACCCACACACAATCTCCAACTCCACACCCACACACTCTCCCCACTCTCACACCCACACACTCTCCCCCACCCCCATACCCACACACAATCTCCAACTCCACACCCACACACCCTCCCCCTCCCCCACACCCACACGCTCTCCCCACTCCCACACCCACACACTCTCCCCATCCCTACAACAACACACTGTCTCCCACACCCACACACTCTCCCCCCACCCACACATTCTCCCCACTCCCACACCCACACACCCTCCCCCTCCACCACAGCCACACGCTCTCCCCACTCCACACCCACGCACTCTCCCCATCCCTACACCCACACACTGTCTCCACACCCACACACTCTCCCCACCCACACATTCTCCCCACTCCCACACCCACACACTCTCGCCACACCCACACACTCTCCCCACCCTGCACACCCACACACTCTCCCCATCCCCACACCCACACACTCTCCCCACATCCACACACTCTCCCCACCCCGCACACCCACACACTCTCCCCCACCCCCACACCCACACACTCTCCCCACCCCGCACACCCACACACTCTCCCCCACCCCCACACCCACACACTCTCCCCCACCCCCACACCCACACACTCTCCCCACCCCACACACCCACACACTCTCCCCATCCCCATACCCACACACTCTCCCCACTCCCACACACTCTACCCACCCCGCACACCCAGACACTCTCCCCATTCCCATACCCACACACTCTCCCCACACCCACACCCACACACTCTCCCCACACCCACACACTCTCCCCACCCCGCACACCCACACACTCTCCCCCTCCCACACCCACACACTCTCCTCACACCCACACACTCTCCCACTCCCACACCTCACACTCTCCCCACCCCACTCCCACACACTCACCCCACTCCCACCCACTCTCCCCACGCCCACCCCCACACACTCACCCCGCCCCCACCCCCACACACTCTCCCACCCCCACGCCCACAAAATCTCCCCACCCCACTCCCACCCACTCTCCCCACCCCACTACCACACACTCTCCCCACCCCACTCCCACACACTCTCCCCACCCCACTCCCACACACTCACCCCACTCCACCCACACACTCTTCCCCACCCCAAACCCCACACTCTCCCCACTCCCACATCCACACACTCTCCCCACACCAAACACTCTCACCCACCCCCACACTCACACACAATTTCCAACCCCACACCCACACACTCTCCCCCACCCCCACATTCACACACTCTCCCCACTCCCACACCCACACACTCTCCCCACTCTCACAACCACACACTCTCCCCCCCTCCACACCCACACACTCTACCCACTCCCAAACCCACACACTCTCCCCACTCCCACACCCACGCACTCTCCCCACTCCCACACCCACACACTCTCCCCACTCCCACACCCACACACTCTCCCCCACCCCCACACCCACACACTCTCCCCACTCCCACACCCACACACTCTCCCCACTCCCACACCCACACACTCTCCCCACTCCCACACCCACACCCACACCACCTCTCCCCCACCCCCACACCCACACACTCTCCCCACTCCCACACCCACACACTCTCCCCCACCCCCACACCCACACACTCTCCCCACTCCCACACCCACACACTCACCCCACTCCCACACCCCACACCCACACACTTCCCCCACCCCCACACCCACACACTCTCCCCACTCCCACACCCACACACTCTCCCCCCTCCACACCCACACACTCTCCCCACTCCCACACCCACACCCACACACTCTCCCCCACCCCCACACCCACACACTCTCCCCACTCCCACACCCACACACTCTCCCCCCTCCACACCCACACACTCTCCCCACTCTCACACCCACACACTCTCCCCCACCCCCATACCCACACACAATCTCCAACTCCACACCCACACACTCTCCCCACTCCCACTCCCACACACTCTTCCCACTCCTACACCCACACACCCTCCCCCTCCCCCACAGCCACACGCTCTCCCCACTCCCACACCCACACACTCTCCCCATCCCTACACCCACACACTGTCTCCACACCCACACACTCTCCCCCACCCACACATTCTCCCCACTCCCACACCCACACACTCTCGCCACACCCACACACTCTCCCCACCCTGCACACCCACACACTCTCCCCATCCCCACACCCACACACTCTCCCCACATCCACACACTCTCCCCACCCCGCACACCCACACACTCTCCCCATCCCCACACCCACACACTCTCCCCACATCCACACACTCTCCCCACCCCGCACACCCACACACACTCCCCCACCCCCACACCCACACACTCTCCCCACCCCGCACACCCACACACTCTCCCCACCCCGCACACCCACACACTCTCCCCATCCCCACACCCACACACTCTCCCCACATCCACACACTCTCCCCACCCCGCACACCCACACACACTCCCCCACCCCCACACCCACACACTCTCCCCACTCCCACACCCACACCCACACACTCTCCCCCACCCCCACACCCACACACTCTCCCCACTCCCACACCCACACACTCTCCCCCCTCCACACCCACACACTCTCCCCACTCTCACACCCACACACTCTCCCCCACCCCCATACCCACACACAATCTCCAACTCCACACCCACACACTCTCCCCACTCCCACTCCCACACACTCTTCCCACTCCCACACCCACACACCCTCCCCCTCCCCCACAGCCACACGCTCTCCCCACTCCCACACCCACACACTCTCCCCATCCCTACACCCACACACTGTCTCCACACCCACACACTCTCCCCCACCCACACATTCTCCCCACTCCCACACCCACACACTCTCGCCACACCCACACACTCTCCCCACCCTGCACACCCACACACTCTCCCCATCCCCACACCCACACACTCTCCCCACATCCACACACTCTCCCCACCCCGCACACCCACACACTCTCCCCATCCCCACACCCACACACTCTCCCCACATCCACACACTCTCCCCACCCCGCACACCCACACACACTCCCCCACCCCCACACCCACACACTCTCCCCACCCCGCACACCCACACACTCTCCCCACCCCGCACACCCACACACTCTCCCCATCCCCACACCCACACACTCTCCCACATCCACACACTCTCCCCACCCCGCACACCCACACACACTCCCCCACCCCCACACCCACACACTCTCCCCACCCCGCACACCCACACACTCTCCCCCACCCCCACACCCACACACTCTCCCCCACCCCCACACCCACACACTCTCCCCACACCACACACCCACACACTCTCCCCATCCCCATACCCACACACTCTCCCCATCCCCATACCCACACACTCTCCCCACACCCACACACTCTCCCCACCCCGCACACCCACACACTCTCCCCCACCCCCACACCCACACACTCTCCCCATCCCCACACCCACACACTCTCCCCACACCCACACACTCTCCCACACCCACACACTCTCCCCACCCCGCACACCCACACACTCTCCCCACACCCACACACTCTCCCCACACCCACACACTCTCCCCACCCCGCACACCCACACACTCTCCCCCTCCCACACCCACACACTCTCCTCACACCCACACACTCACCCCACTCCCACACACTCTCCCCACCCCACTCCCACACACTCTCCCCACCCCACTCCCACACACTCTCCCCACCCCACTCCCACACACTCACCCCACTCCACCCACACACTCTTCCCACCCCAAACCCCACACTCTCCCCACTCCCACATCCACACACTCTCCCCACACCAAACACTCTCACCCACCCCCACACCCACACACAATTTCCAACCCCACACCCACACACTCTCCCCCACCCCCACATTCACACACTCTCCCCCACTCCCACACCCACACACTCTCCCCACTCCCACAACCACACACTCTCCCCCCCTCCACACCCACACACTCTACCCACTCCCAAACCCACACACTCTCCCCACTCCCACACCCACGCACTCTCCCCACTCCCACACCCACACAGTCTCCCCACTCCCACACCCACACAGTCTCCCCACTCCCACACCCACACACTCTCCCCCACCCCCACACCCACACACTCTCCCCACTCCCACACCCACACACTCTCCCCACTCCCACACCCACACCCACACACTCTCCCCCACCCCCACACCCACACACTCTCCCCACTCCCACACCCACACACTCTCCCCCTCCACACCCACACACTCTCCCCACTCCCACACCCACACACAATCTCCAACCCCACTCACACATACTCTTCCCACTCCCACACCCACACACTCTCCCCACTCCCACACACTCTCCCCCACTCTCACACCCACACACTCTCCCCACCCCCATACCCACACACAATCTCCAACTCCACACCCACACACTCTCCCCACTCTCACACCCACACACTCTCCCCCACCCCCATACCCACACACAATCTCCAACTCCACACCCACACACCCTCCCCCTCCCCCACACCCACACGCTCTCCCCACTCCCACACCCACACACTCTCCCCATCCCTACAACAACACACTGTCTCCACACCCACACACTCTCCCCCACCCACACATTCTCCCCACTCCCACACCCACACACCCTCCCCCTCCACCACAGCCACACGCTCTCCCCACTCCCACACCCACGCACTCTCCCCATCCCTACACCCACACACTGTCTCCACACCCACACACTCTCCCCCACCCACACATTCTCCCCACTCCCACACCCACACACTCTCGCCACACCCACACACTCTCCCCACCCTGCACACCCACACACTCTCCCCATCCCCACACCCACACACTCTCCCCACATCCACACACTCTCCCCACCCCGCACACCCACACACTCTCCCCCACCCCCACACCCACACACTCTCCCCACCCCGCACACCCACACACTCTCCCCCACCCCCACACCCACACACTCTCCCCACCCCCACACCCACACACTCTCCCCACCCCACACACCCACACACTCTCCCCATCCCCATACCCACACACTCTCCCCCACTCCCACACACTCTACCCACCCCGCACACCCAGACACTCTCCCCATTCCCATACCCACACACTCTCCCCACACCCACACCCACACACTCTCCCCACACCCACACACTCTCCCCACCCCGCACACCCACACACTCTCCCCCTCCCACACCCACACACTCTCCTCACACCCACACACTCTCCCCACTCCCACACCTCACACTCTCCCCACCCCACTCCCACACACTCACCCCACTCCCACCCACTCTCCCCACGCCCACCCCCACACACTCACCCCGCCCCCACCCCCACACACTCTCCCACCCCCACGCCCACAAAATCTCCCACCCCACTCCCACCCACTCTCCCCACCCCACTACCACACACTCTCCCCACCCCACTCCCACACACTCTCCCCACCCCACTCCCACACACTCACCCCACTCCACCCACACACTCTTCCCACCCCAAACCCCACACTCTCCCCACTCCCACATCCACACACTCTCCCCACACCAAACACTCTCACCCACCCCCACACCCACACACAATTTCCAACCCCACACCCACACACTCTCCCCCACCCCCACATTCACACACTCTCCCCACTCCCACACCCACACACTCTCCCCACTCCCACAACCACACACTCTCCCCCCCTCCACACCCACACACTCTACCCACTCCCAAACCCACACACTCTCCCCACTCCCACACCCACGCACTCTCCCCACTCCCACACCCACACACTCTCCCCACTCCCACACCCACACACTCTCCCCCACCCCCACACCCACACACTCTCCCCACTCCCACACCCACACACTCTCCCCACTCCCACACCCACACACTCTCCCCACTCCCACACCCACACCCACACACTCTCCCCCACCCCCACACCCACACACTCTCCCCACTCCCACACCCACACACTCTCCCCCACCCCCACACCCACACACTCTCCCCACTCCCACACCCACACACTCACCCCACTCCCACACCCACACCCACACACTCTCCCCCACCCCCACACCCACACACTCTCCCCACTCCCACACCCACACACTCTCCCCCCTCCACACCCACACACTCTCCCCACTCCCACACCCACACCCACACACTCTCCCCCACCCCCACACCCACACACTCTCCCCACTCCCACACCCACACACTCTCCCCCCTCCACACCCACACACTCTCCCCACTCTCACACCCACACACTCTCCCCCACCCCCATACCCACACACAATCTCCAACTCCACACCCACACACTCTCCCCACTCCCACTCCCACACACTCTTCCCACTCCCACACCCACACACCCTCCCCCTCCCCCACAGCCACACGCTCTCCCCACTCCCACACCCACACACTCTCCCCATCCCTACACCCACACACTGTCTCCACACCCACACACTCTCCCCCACCCACACATTCTCCCCACTCCCACACCCACACACTCTCGCCACACCCACACACTCTCCCCACCCTGCACACCCACACACTCTCCCCATCCCCACACCCACACACTCTCCCCACATCCACACACTCTCCCCACCCCGCACACCCACACACTCTCCCCATCCCCACACCCACACACTCTCCCCACATCCACACACTCTCCCCACCCCGCACACCCACACACACTCCCCCACCCCCACACCCACACACTCTCCCCACCCCGCACACCCACACACTCTCCCCACCCCGCACACCCACACACTCTCCCCATCCCCACACCCACACACTCTCCCCACATCCACACACTCTCCCCACCCCGCACACCCACACACACTCCCCCACCCCCACACCCACACACTCTCCCCACCCCGCACACCCACACACTCTCCCCACCCCCACACCCACACACTCTCCCCCACCCCCACACCCACACACTCTCCCCACACCACACACCCACACACTCTCCCCATCCCCATACCCACACACTCTCCCCATCCCCATACCCACACACTCTCCCCACACCCACACACTCTCCCCACCCCGCACACCCACACACTCTCCCCCACCCCCACACCCACACACTCTCCCCATCCCCACACCCACACACTCTCCCCACACCACACACTCTCCCCACACCCACACACTCTCCCCACCCCGCACACCCACACACTCTCCCCACACCCACACACTCTCCCCACACCCACACACTCTCCCCACCCCGCACACCCACACACTCTCCCCCTCCCACACCCACACACTCTCCTCACACCCACACACTCTCCCCACTCCCACACCTCACACTCTCCCCACCCCACTCCCACACACTCACCCCACTCCCACCCACTCTCCCCACGCCCACCCCCACACACTCACCCCGCCCCCACCCCCACACACTCTCCCACCCCCACGCCCACAAAATCTCCCCACCCCACTCCCACCCACTCTCCCCACCCCACTCCCACACACTCTCCCCACCCCACTCCCACCCACTCACCCCACTCCACCCACAACTCTTCCCACCCCACACCCACACACTCTCCCCACTCCCACACCCACAAACTCTCCCCACACCCACACACTCTCATCCACCCACACACAATTTCCAACCCCACACCCACACACTCTCCCCCACCCCCACACCCACACACTCTCCCCACCCCGCACACCCACACACTCTCCCCTCCCACACCCCCACCCCCACACCCCATACACTCTCCTCACACCCACACACTCTCCCCCACTCCCACACCTCACACTCTACCCACCCCACCCCCACACACTCTTCCACCCCCACGCCCACAAAATCTCCCCACCCCACTCCCACCCACTCTCCCCACCCCACTCCCACACACTCTCCCCTCCCCACTCCCCCACCCACTCACCCCACTCCACCCACACACTCTTCCCACCCCACATCCACACACTCTCCCCACCCCACACCCACACGCTCTCCCCATCACACACCCACACACTCTCCCCATCCCACACCCACACACTCTCCCCACCCCACACACCTCCCCACCTCACTCCCAGATCCACACTCTCTCCCCACCCCACACCCACACACTCACCCCACCTCACTCCCAGATCCACACTCTCTCCCCACCCCACACCCACACACTCTCCCCACCCCATACCCACACACAATCTCCAACCCCACTCACACATACTCTTCCCACACCCACACCCACACACAATCTCCAACCCCACTCACACATACTCTTCCCACTCCCACACCCACACACCCACACACTCTCCCCCACCCCCATACCCACACACAATCTCCAACTCCACACCCACACACTCTCCCCACTCCCACTCCCACACACTCTCCCCACACCCCACACACTCTCCCCACCCCGCACACCCACACACTCTCCCCCACCCCCACACCCACACACTCTCCCCCCACCCCCACACCCACACACTCTCCCCATCCCCTCACCCACACACTCTCCCCATCCCCATACCCACACACTCTCCCCACACCCACACACTCTCCCAACCCCGCACACCCACACACTCTCCCCATCCCCATACCCACACACTCTCCCCACACCCACACACTCTCCCCACCCTGCACACCCACACACTCTCCCCACACCCACACCCACACACTCTCCCCATCCCCACACTCACACACTCTCGCCACACCCACACACACTCCCCACCCCGCACACCCACACACTCTCCCCACACCACACACCCACACACTCTCCCCACACCCACACACTCTCCCCACCAGGCACACCCACACACTCTCCCCCTACCACACCCACACACTCTCCCCAACCCCAGACACTCTCCCCACCCCCACACCCACACACTCTCCTCACACCACACACTCTCCCCACTCCCACACCTCACACTCTCCCCACCCCACTCCCACACACTCACCCCACTCCCACACACTCTCCCCACACCCACCCCCACACACTCAAACCACCCCCACCCCCACACACTCTCCCACCCCCACGCCCACAAAATCTCCCCACCCCACTCCCACCCACTCTCCCCACCCCACTCCCACACACTCTCCCCACACCACTCCCACACACTCTCCCCACCCCACTCCCACACACTCACCCCACTCCCCACACACTCCCCCACCCCACTCCCACCCACTCACCCCACTCCACCCACACACTCTCCCCACCCCCACACACCCACACACTCTCCTCACCCACCCACACACTCTCCCCACTCCCACACCTCACACTCTCCCCACCCCACTCCCACACACTCACCCCACTCCCACCCATTCTCCCCACACCCCACCCCCACACACTCAAACCACCCCCACCCCCCCACCACACTCTCCCACCCCCACGCCCACAAAATCTCCCCACCCCACTCCCACCCACTCTCCCCACCCCACTCCCACACACTCTCCCCACCCCACTCCCACACATTCTCCCCACCCCACTCCCACCCACTCACCCCACTCCACCCACACACTCTTCCCACCCCAAACCCACACACTCTCCCCACTCCCACATCCACACACTCTCCCCACACCAAACACTCTCACCCACCCCCACACCCACACACATTTCCAACCCCACACCCACACACTCTCCCCCACCCCCACACTCACACACTCTCCCCACTCCCACACCCACACACTCTCCCCACTCCCACACCCACACACTCTCCCCACTCCCACACCCACACCCACACACTCTCCCCCACCCCCACACCCACACACTCTCCCCACTCCCACACCCACACACTCTCCCCACTCCCACACCCACACACTCTCCCCACACCCCACACACTCTCCCCCACCCCCACACCCACACACTCTCCCCCCTCCACACCCACACACTCTCCCCACTCCCACACCCACACACAATCTCCAACCCCACTCACACATACTCTTCCCCACTCCCACACCCACACACTCTCCCCACTCCCACACACTCTCCCCACTCTCACACCCACACACTCTCCCCCACCCCCATACCCACACACAATCTCCAACTCCACACCCACACACTCTCCCCACTCCCACTCCCACACACTCTTCCCACTCCCACACCCACACACCCTCCCCCTCCACCACAGCCACACGCTCTCCCCACTCCCACACCCACACACTCTCCCCATCCCTACACCCACACACTGTCTCCACACCCACACACTCTCCCCCACCCACACATTCTCCCCACTCCCACACCCACACACTCTCGCCACACCCACACACTCTCCCCACCCTGCACACCCACACACTCTCCCCATCCCCACACCCACACACTCTCCCCACATCCACACACTCTCCCCACCCCGCACACCCACACACTCTCCCCCACCCCCACACCCCACACACTCTCCCCACCCCGCACACCCACACACTCTCCCCCACCCCCACACCCACACTCTCTCCCCCACCCCCACACCCACACACTCTCCCCACCCCACACACCCACACACTCTCCCCATCCCCATACCCACACACTCTCCCCACTCCCACACACTCTCCCCACCCCGCACACCCACACACTCTCCCCATCCCCATACCCACACACTCTCCCCACACCCACACACTCTCCCCACCCCGCACACCCACACACTCTCCCCCACCCCCACACCCACACACTCTCCCCATCCCACACCCACACACTCTCCCCACACCCTCACACTCTCCCCACACCCACACACTCTCCCCACCCCGCCACACCCCACACTCTCCCCCACACCCACACACTCTCCCCACACCCACACACTCTCCTCACTCCCACACCCACACACTCTCCCCATCCCTACACGCACACACTGTCTCCACACCCACACACTCTCCCCCACCCACACATTCTCCCCACTCCCACACCCACACACTCTCCCCACACCCCACACACTCTCCCCACCCTGCACACCCAACACACTCTCCCCATCCCACACCTCACACTCTCCCCACCCCACTCCCACACTCACCCCACTCCCACCCACTCTCCCCACGCCCACCCCCACACACTCACCCCGCCCCCACCCCCACACACTCTCCCACCCCCACGCCCACAAAATCTCCCCACCCCCACTCCCACCCACTCTCCCCACCCACTCCCACACACTCTCCCCACCCCACTCCCACCCACTCACCCCACTCCACCCACAAACTCTTCCCACCCCACACCCACACACTCTCCCCACTCCCACACCCACAAACTCTCCCCACACCCACACACTCTCATCCACCCCCCACCCCACACACAATTTCCAACCCCACACCCACACACTCTCCCCCACCCCCCACACCCACACACTCTCCCCACCCCGCACACCCACACACTCTCCCCCTCCCACACCCACACACTCTCTCCAACCCCACACACTCTCCCCACCCCCACACCCATACACTCTCCTCACACCCACACACTCTCCCCACTCCCACACCTCACACTCTCCCCACCCCACCCCCACACACTCTTCCACCCCCACGCCCACAAAATCTCCCCACCCCACTCCCACCCACTCACCCCACTCCACCCACACACTCTCCCACCCCACATCCACACACTCTCCCCACCCCACACCCACACGCTCTCCCCACCTCACTCCCAGATCCACACTCTCTCCCCACCCCACACCCACACACACTCTCCCCACCTCACTCCCAGATCCACACTCTCTCCCCACCCCACACCCACACACTCTCCCCCCCCCATACCCACACACTCTCCCCACCCCACACCCACACGCTCTCCCCACCCCACACCCACACACTCTCCCCACCCCAACACACTCTCCCCATCCCACACCCACACACTCTCCCCATCCCCACACACCCACACGCTCTCCCCACCCCACACCCACACGCTCTCCCCCACCCCACACACTCTCCCCACCCCACCACCCCACACGCTCTCCCCACCCCCACATCTACACACTCTCCCCCACCCCCACACCCACACACACACAAACACACTCTCTCCCCACCTCTCTCACCCTAACACACACTCACTCTCTTCCTCTCTCACACAAATCCAATGGTTCCAGGCCAGTGAACATCCCTGGCTCCTGGATGTCTGGGTGTATGCTTTGTGTCTGCTACGTTAATAACGTGCCTACACCTGCAATATGCCTTTTTAATGATCACACTCATTCTGGACAGTTATGGAGTGATATCCCTTCCTGTTTATAAATGCCCCTGCCTGTCCAGATGGATCTTTTATTGAAACTTATGTGCAATTAATTACCCCTTGAACCCTTGGAAATCTAGCTCAATGCCACAATCACTTTTAAGGCCACAGACATAGGGTGGCCTCCCACAAAATTGGAGGCGACCTCACCAGAAAGCATGTCACAGAGGAATGTGACTATCTCCCTAAAAGACGCAGCCGTGTGTGTGTTTGTGTGTGTGTGTATGTGTGTGTGTGTGTGTTTGTGTGTGTGTGTGTGTATGTGTGTTTGTATGTGTGTTTGTATGTGTGTGTGTGAAAAAGTAGTCAGCAGATAATAAAATTATGGAATCATGCAGTACAGAAGGAGGTCATTCAGCCCATTGTGCCTATGCCAGCTCTTTGAAAGAGCTGTCCAATTAGTCCTATATCCCTACTCATTCCCCATAGCCATGTAAATGTTTGCTTCTCAGATATATATCCAATTTCCTTTTGAAAAGTTACTATTCAACCTGCTTGCACCAAGTCTAAATGCAAACCATTCCAGATCACAACAACTCAACTGTGTGAAAATAAAAGCAAAATACTTTGGATGTTGGAGATCTGAATTAAAAACAGAAAGGTGTTGGAAAAGGAGACCTATGGGCTTTTCCCAGAACTTTGTCATTATTTCACTTGTAAAAATAAATGTCTTCTGACCTCACCTCTTTTTTTGCCAACTATCTCAAAGCTGTGTCATCTGGTGACAGATGCTCCTGACAGTGGAAAATGCTTCTCCTTATTGACTCCATCAAAATCCTTTATCATTTTGAACAGCTTTTTAAAGTCTTCCTTAACTTTCATTTCTCCAAGGGAACGATTCCAGAATAGAATTAAATGGACAGGGTGGAATCTCCTCTTCTATTTTTGGCACAACTTGTAGAATATACCATGTGTTTTCCCACCCACAGAGCCTCTTCATGCTTTCACTTCTGGTAATGGACTGGACAAAAATATTTTTCGCCAATGTTCAGTTCTGAACTGAGAAGAAAAAAAAACCCAGGAGTCCCTAGGGCAATTTATGGATGGGGGAATTCAAAGTAAACTTCCCCCACTTTTTCCTGGAATTTGTATCAGGCTGGTTGAATGGGTGGTAGTCTCACCTCTAAATCAGACGATTTGTCTAAGACCCATCTAGAATTTAAACAGATGATCTAGGTAAAGCTTCTGTGCAGTACTAAAGTTAGGCTGCTTTGTTAGAGCATCATATTGTGGATGAGAAGGGGGAACCAAGGTCCTATCAGCTTGTCCAGATGAACGTAAAAGATTCTACGGCACAACTTAAAAAAGAGCAAGCACAGCAATGTCCTGGCCGATATTTATACCTCCACCAAGGTCACTTATCTTACGTGTGGGAACTTACCATGAGCAAATTGGTTACCAAATTTGGCACAAAACAACAGCGAGTACACTTGAAAAGTAAGAACATGAAAGTTGCTATAGAAATGGGAATTCATGCTTTCTTACCAAGTAACAGTCACTGTACTTCATAGTAATTCAACGCGTGTGAGGCAGTTTGAACCTTCTTCATCTCCTTGGTCTGATGCCTCTGCTGCCGATTGCAGATGTTGCTGTTGATGCCTTGAGTCAAGGATCAAACCTGGAAGTAAGATGACAGAGTGCAGGTACCCACTGAGTGGCTTGGTGGGGGAAATGAGGGAGGCAGTTTATCTTCCTTGTATGAAAGTCATGTTCCAGTGGGTTAATATTCCCAAAAGATGAAATCAAATGGTCTAAAGGGTCTTCTTCATCCAAACCTACATTATCTGATGTTTGTGTGATGTTTTGGTTTTGGAATAGGCATAATCCAAGCCCTTGGATATTCATTTGTTTACAAAAAATTCCAAAATATTACCATTTCTCCAAAATTCAGAGCACCACTGTGAGTGTGAAATGTTGTAACTCAAATATTCATGCGATAGTAGTGCTCCAATTTTCAGCGTGCCAGATCAAGGGACTGGACATTAGCAAGGGGCGGGTCCATTGAGAACCACACCCTGCCCTTGCTTCTGACCACCTCCCCCCCCTCCACCCCCCGCCGCCACATTACTTACCCGTAACCTGGGTCCTCTGCAAACCTGGGTCTCTGGTGCCTGTCCTTCCAGCAGCAGTCATGGCCTCCTCAGTGGCACTGCTGAGCATAAGAGCTGCCAGCCTCTGATTGGCTGGCAGCTCTCACTAGGCAGGACTTCCACCCCCCAGGGTCTTGATTCCGGGGCAAGGCCCACCACTGGCCTCGCCACTGCCTGATTGACGTGTGGTTTGGAGGCCTTTCTGAAAAGAGGCACTGTGGGTCTCTTGCCAGCTCTCCCACCAGTAGGCAAGACCCTCTACACCACAATAAGATACCACCCATTGTTTCACAATCTAGCCCAAGGGCACTGAGGTCAATTGTGTTATTCTTTATCGTCACCCCAGCTAAGGTCAGATAACTCAGTAGAAACTAAAGATCAAATCAGTAAACTTCTGCTCTGTTACTCTCAGTATCACAACAAATGGTGCATTTCTCAATAGTGCCAACCCCTGGTTAGATTCTAGAAAATTTGTGTTTACATGCTAATGTATCATCACACAAGAATAACTTTACAGTCTATTGGTTTTTTTGGAACTTCTAGACTAGATACTTAAGTTTAAATTATTTTCTGATCATTATTTTAACATGGGCATTTAGCAATTTGATTTAAAACATCATTTTCATGCCCCAGACAATAACACAAAATACTGCTAGCATTGCCCAGAACAAAAGTCCAGGATCCAGTAGCAGTTTCAGTGTCATAGTTATGTTACACTTTGGACTTGCCGTGCTTTGCATCTCAATGCTCCCTGTTGTGCAATCCTTCTGCACACATTCTTTACTGAGTTACTTGGAACTGTTCCCAGGCTGCAGTGAGTCATAACTTTCAATGGCATTATGATTAAGATGTTCCTTTGAATTTTCTTTTTGGTTCACCTGAGTTAGACAGAATTTTGATTGACAAGGGAGTCGAGGGTTATCGGCAGCAGGGAAGTGGAGTTAAGGCCACAATCAGATCAGCCATGATCTGATTGAATGTGGAGCAGTCTCGATGGGCCGAATGGCCTATTTCTCCTCCTATTTCCTATGTTTTCATGTTCTTATGGTTCATCTTAAGAGGTCAAAATGATTCACAAAATGTCATTACAAATTCTCGAGGAGGGTAAGGTCACCGCACTTGAATGCTCCCACAAGTTGGACTCACTTAGAACTTCCTTCAGTTGTAAATACAAATATTTTTACAGCTCTTGTAGAAAACAAGAAAGCTCAAGGTGTGGTTAGAGCTTTGGAACTTTTGGATATTTTGAAGAAGGCTATTTTATTTTTAAAGTTTTATAATTCCACACCTGTTGTCTGATTTGTAAGATTCTCTGAAGTAACTGGGTGCTGCAGTGAGTTAGCACATTACCTTTTCACATCTGAGGCTTGGGTTTGAATGAAGCTCTGACACTGAATAAAAATCTTCTTAATTCTCTGCTGGCTCGGAGCGTTTCAAAATGAAACAACATTTATAGCACAAAAATTGGACCTACACTGGATCTTGAACTATCTCATTTGTTTACCAGTTTAGACAGACACAGCAAGGTAAATATCACTTTTTACTTTTATGTTTGATTTTATTACATTTGTTTTATATTGTATTTTTTCTTGTTGTTTATATCTTACTTTTTGCATTATATTCAATACAATTGCCCAAATCATTGTGGTGCAAGCAATCCAGAGGATTCAAATTCCACCAAAGCAAGTTATGAAACTGAATCTAATATATCTGTTAATTTGATATTTTCTTGGCCAGACTCTCGTGCTCCACATTAAAAACAATATTTCTTACATATATTTTACCTTGCGCAAGAATTTAAGGTACTGTACCTTATAAATGTTTGTGTGGACCTTTGGTAAGCAAAGAATTAAACTAATGGTATGTGAAGAGCTGTTTGCATTGTTTAGATTAGGTGTAAATAAAGGATGGCACACAATGATTAGGGATAGCATGTTGTATGAAGCTAGACATTTATAGAGACAAAGGCCAGGATTTTCCCTGCCTGCTGGCATTGGGCGTGTTCGGTGGCGTGAGTGCACAATATGGCCAGAAGGCCAAAAATTGGTTTCATGACGTCGTGAAACCAGTTTGCGATTATCCACTCCTCCCGCCATCGGACACCGGGAACCTCATTGTAATACGTCAGCATATCATTATAAGGCCTGCCCACCGGACTTATCCACCCCCCTCCCACTGGATCATCCGCCCATGTCAACGGGAAAACACGCCAATGTGTTTCAAAACAGCACAACAGCATATAGAAGGCGTGCACTTGGTGAGCTGCAATTCGCTCGGGACTTCAAGGTTTGTTTGCCTACCTTGCTTCGGTCAGCACTCACAGTCATCAGCGCCATGCTTCACAGTCAGCACCACATCGCTTTTCGGGAGGCTCACGGGTAGGTCTCTACCTACCAGATCAGCCATTTGTGGGTGACTTTTCAATGGCTGCAGGGCGAGGTCTTGCTTGGTGAAGAGGGAGAAGTGGCCTCAGGGAAGGGAAGAGGCTGCAGGACGAGGGCTGTACTGGGAAAGGAGGGTATCCCAGGGTCTGTGTGGGGCACATGTTGATCTGTGCAAGTGGCCTCAAGATGGTGAGGGCTGAGGAGGCAGTCTCCAGAGGAGAGGAGGCCAGATGGACATGTGAAGGTATGTGTGTGAGAATTGGTGGTGATGTCCCTTGAGCTGGCAGTGAGTGAGATGCCAGTGAATGTGTGATGGGCTTGAGCGTGTGAGTTTAGAGTGATGAGATGGTTGTCTTACCCTGGCTGCACAGATGAGATCATTCATCCTCTTTCTGCATTGGGTGGCCAACCTCTTCTGTGCAGCGTTGGCACTGATCACCACTGCCATCACCTACGAAGCTGGAGTGGTAATGTTGCTGCCCTTCCTGTGGTCAAACCGGGGGTAAAGGAGATCACAGTGGCCCTCCACAGTGTCCAAAAGGCGCTCGAGGGCTGCTGTCTTCTTTGCTGCAGTCCTGGGCTGGAAGCACTGAGTGCAGCTGTACTTTAAATGTGGTGCCTGGCGTGGTGAAGCAGCGAGGTGATGGCGGGCGCACATCGAAGCCCACCCACCATGGAAACGGCGTGTATCCTGGGAATGCTTCACTAATGCAGCGGGTTTGGGATGATACAATGTGGAAAGCTGCCATTGCGGCTGGTGGATAAAACGCTGTTTTCCTGTCCACTACCGCATTTAGTGCAAATCTGAGACAATTCTGCTCAAAGGTTAAGAAGTTGGGACAATTCAGAATGATTAAAAGGAAATTAGAACAGTTTAAAATGACTGAGTCTGGCTGTGGAATGTACAGATTGACAATAAGAGACAGGTAAAGGATGATTCAATGTGAATAGGCTGTTTGCATATTTTTGGCAGTATTGTTAAATTGTAATTGTGTTACCAAAGAACAATTTAGACTCCAAATTGTTTGCATGCCTTAGATTTTATTAATTGTAGTTCAGGATGTAGCTATTGATTGTGTATTGATGGTCTAATGATGTAACTGTAAATGGTGCATTGATCATATTGATTGTTACAAGCGGTGTGAGTTGATTGCTTTTACCAAATGTATTAGGGGAAATCCTGGATATCAGATGTAGAGAGAGATAAAAAGGGCTCTCTGAAAGAGTCCAGTACACAGTTGTACAGATTCACAAAAGAAAGAAGATTGAAAAGAGAAGAAAATAAGAAGCCAGACCAAACCAAATTAGAGGAATTGCTCCAGGGTATAAAGGCAGAGTGACTCATAGACGATCACCTGCTTTTCAACTATTGCTTTATTACTTAATAAATCCTTTTCATTTGTTTCACTGAAACTACTGTCTGCCAACATTTTGTCTCATCAAGGACCCAAGTAAAGGTTCAAGCAATTTACAGAAACTGAGAAACATTGTCAATTTCAGCTCTAACACACTCCGGTTCATTTCCTGTCCTGTATAATACCCAGTCATTGCAGACCTGCTTTGGGTCCCAGTCTCCCAGTGTCTCAAATTTCAAAATTTAGCCCCTATTTATCTCCAGGGAGATGGATTTTGCTAGCCCCTCATTGGCTGCACCTTCTCAAACCTTTGCCTCTTCTATCCCAGCCTTTTATCTCCCCCCCGACCGGCTCCTCAACAGTGTATGGCCCACCCATTTTGGATGCCTGGGAGTTAATTGCAACACTTGCTCTGCCTTTTGGGTGGTGGCAAGTGTGGATTTGATCACGGGGTAATGACTTCCTCAACTGTAGGGGTGGACCGGTCCATATTCTCTGACCTCTGGGTTATTCATGTCCTCTGGGATACCCTGACTCACATGGGGCTAGTTAGCTCTTTTACTGCTCTGGCATGTGGTTCTTTGACTGTGTGAGGCAGCTCCCTCACTATTAGTTTCTCTGTTTAGGGAATCCCCTCCCCCTCTAAATCTGCCATGAAGCTATCGAGTAAACAGAACATTGGTTCAATAGCACTCTCCATTGTCTTGGGAATTTGTGTTCCCCTAACCTGTTTCACATCTCCTGGAAATTACTGCCTACAAGTGGATGTTTGGCTCCTGCCGTACTCCTTGTGGCTCTTCAGTCGGGTGAGGAATCTCCCTCACTATCTATCCTTTTGTTTGGGAATTCCCCTTGTCCCCATTCAAATCTGCCATGAAACTGTTTGCCAAACAAATCATTGGCCTATTCCTATCCTCTTTTTAAAAAAACTCTTACAGGTCCCTCATGGACCTCTTTTATTACTGCTGGTCTAGCTTTGATCCTTTTAACTTGCTCAGGTTCTACCTTGTTTCTTTGTACTTCTGCAGGCATGTCTTTGGCCCTTTTCACTTCCAGTAGATCTGCAGCTTGGCGTGGCACTCCTGTCAATGTCTCCTTACTTGTCTTGGAACTCCCCTGGTCCCTGTTTAATTCTGCAAAAAAATGTACCTACTAACTCAATTTCCAGATCATCCTCTTTGCCTGTTTAAAATTCCACTGGTCTCTTCTGGACCCTCATTAACTTTTCAGACATAACCTTGGCCTTTCCAAATTCAAGAAGCTGTTTTTTTAACTACATCAATCCTTGCTGGTTCTCTCCCCTCCTTCTGGGCCCCTGATCACTCTCTAGCTCTCTGCTTCTCTGCAGACATTGGCTGTGTGTTCTCTGCCTCTTTGATTGCAAGTAGCCCTTGCCTCTGAACCATTCTGGGTTCCCTGTACTCCTACAGATCCCATCTGGCTTCCTCCCGCCCTCTCAGCTTCTTTTGAATCAAGTGATTTTTCCTGACTGCTCAGGAGTATTATTTAACAGGATGCCTTGGAGGCTCTTGTTCCAGTTCATAAAGTCTTCTTTGGAAAGCTTCCTCTCTTTCCCTTTCCTGTCTCTCTTTCTGTTCTCTTTGGAAAGCTTCCTCTTCTTCCCTTCTCCCTCTTTCCAGAAATTCTAATTTCCGCTGCTCCAATTTTACTCTTTCTACCGCTCCCCTATCCATTTCTTCAGTCTTTGGCATGTCCATGAGGAGTAGATGGCGAAACATTGTGGCCAGTAAGTTGGGTGATTCTGGTAGAGCTGACTTTGGCAGAGGACTTTGGCAGATTAGCAGTTGGTTTGGAGACACTGAAGAAGCTGTCCTATTTCCTTTTTTTGATTATGGTTTTGCTGACTTGCTTCCAGCAAGAGAAAGAGAGAGAGAGCGAGCGAGGGGGCGAGGGGGCGAGCGAGCGGGCGAGGGGGCGGGCGAGGGGTGAGGGGGCGAGCGGGCGAGGGTGCGAGCGAGCGGACGAGGGGGCAGGCGAGGGGGCGAGCGAGCGGGAGAGGGGGCGAGCGAGCGGGCGAGGGGGCAAGCGAGCGGGCAAGGGAGGGGGCGAGCGAGGGGGCAAGCGAGTGGGCGAGGCTTGCGGGCGAGCGGGCGATGGGGCGGGCGAGGGGGCGAGGGGGAAAGCGAACGGGCGAGGGAGCAAGTGAGGGAGCGGGCAAGCGGGCGGGCGAGGGGGCAAGCGAGCGGGCGAGGGGCGAGCGAGCGGGCGAGGAGGCGAGCGAGTGGGCGAGGGGGCGAGCGAACAGGCGAGGGGGCGAGCGGGCGGGCGAGGGGGCGAGCGAGCAGGCGAGGGGGTGGGCGAGGGGGCAAGCGAGCAGGCGAGGGGGCGAGCGAACGGGCGAGCGGGTGAGGCGAGCAGGCGAGGGGGTGGGCGAGGGGGCAAGTGAGCGGGCGAGGGGGCGAGCGAGGGAGCGAGGGGGTGAGCGAGGGGGTGAGCGAGCGGGTGTGGGGGCAAGGGGGCGAGCGAGTGGGCGAAGGGGCAAGCGAGGGGGCGAGCGAGCGAGAGAGGGAGCGAGCGAGCGAGAGAGGGGATGAAAGAGGGAAAAAGAGAAAGAGAGGGGGATTTTTGCCTGCAAGCTGTAGGGGTGCCTAGCTGAACTACTTCTGCTGTGACTCTCACAGCACACTAGAACATCAGCACAGTCAGATCAGGTCTGCAACTAGCTTTTTAACTCATTTCCTTGTGCATTCCTGGAAGTGAAAAAAAAAACAAGCATGTATTTCACCCAGAGTCTGTTTTCTTTCAACTCAGACCATATCTACATTTTGAGATGTGGCAATCAGTCCCCATTGTCTCCGCAGCCACAGGAAATTGAAGGTCAGCCTTTTGCATTTCACCTCTTCAAGTGTCTCTGTCTGAAGTAGGCCTTGACACCGTTTGTGGTGCGGTATTCCATGTTCTCTCAGGACTAGTCAGTCAAGTCTAATCCACATGGGAATTTTCCAGTAACTGGTGACTTTACATTCTCAGCCAACTCAGTGTCTACTCAGTGTCTTTTTAGAAAAAAACACATCTTCCTTAAAACGTTCAACATACCTGTAAGTTGTTCGGGGCTGTAGCCCATTATTGTGACAACAGTAACCTTACCACATCCAGTAAGGAAAGATGTTGAACAGTCAGGTAGCTATCAGGAGGAACCTTACTGAAGATTTTCATCTTTGATTCTGGCAGAGTCCAGCATGAGAAGCAAGTAGCAAGGCTGAAGTGGTAGCAAGTGTTTTCAGTTAAAAATGCTCAGGGAACAATTCTACTCAGTCTACTCCTAAGGTCCCCACCATGCGGCAAGTGTTCAGTTCACTTCATGTGACATTATAAAGTGGATGACTACATTAAATGCAGAAAATGCTATGGGCACTGATAAAATCTTAGCTTTAGTGCTGAAAACCTGTGCACCACAATAAGTTAGCTCCTTATCTAAGCTGTTCCAATGCAGCTTTAACGCTGCCATTTTACCTGACAATGTGGATGATATTTTTTCCATAAAAAGTAGAACAAGCCTAACCTATAACAATAACTCTCATTTATATACCACCTTGAAGGTAACAAAACGCCCCAAGGTGTTTTACAGGAGTGTTATCAAACAAAATTTGACACTGAGTCACATGAGGAGCTATTAGGACAACTTAGTCAGAGGCAGGTTTCAAAGGAGAGAGGGAGAGAGAGATACGTGGCCTCTCCATTGTCCAAGGGTCCAAAGCCTAGGGCCCACATAGCTGACGATTCAGCCATCAATGGTGGAGCGATTAAAATCAAACATGTGCGATGGATGAATGGATCTTGGTATGAGTGAGGATATGGAGAGCAGAGTTTTGGATGAGCTCAAATTATGGAGAGTAGAAGATGGGAGGCCAGTCAGAAGCATTGGAATAGTCAAGTCTAGAGATAACAAAGGTATAGTTGAGCATTTTAGCTGTAAATGAGCTGAGGCAGGGACGGAGATAGCAAGGTAGAAGCAGATGGCCTTGGAGTGGATGTGTGACGGAAGTTCATTCCAAGGTCAAATAGGTCCGTGAACTGTCTAGTTGAGTTCCAGGCAGAGAGCAGGGAGAGGGATGGAGTCAGTGACTAGGAAACGGTTAATGGCTGGGAACAAAGGCTTCCCCCAGTATTTATTCAGAGGAAATTTCTGCTCATCCAGGACTGGATATCAAACAATATGACAAATCAAGGACAGTGAAGATATCAAAAGAGGTGACAGTGAGGTGGAGCTGGGTGTTGTCAGTGTACATGTGCAGCTGGCTCTTTACAGAGGATGTTACCAAGGAGGAAGCATGCAGGTGAAAAATAGCAGGAGGTCAAGATAGATTCTTGGGGGAACGCCATTGGTAATAGTATGAATGAAGAACAAGAAGCCATTGCAGGTCCTGCTTGAGCGATGACAAAAATGATAAAAATGGAACTAGGCAAGGGCGTTTCTACCTGGCTGGAGAGGAGAGGCCTTGGAGGAGGATGGTGCAGTCAACATGTCAAAGGCTACAGCCCAGTTGAGAAAGACATGGAATAGATGACCATCATCAGTCACATGGGGTGTTATTTGTGACTTTGAGAAGGTCCATTTCAATGTTATGATAGGGCAGAAATCTGATCAGAGTGGTTCAAATCTGAGTTGCAGTAAAGGTGGGCAGAGATTTTGAAGGCAAAACACATTCAAGAACACTAGAGAGGAAAGGAAATTTGAACATGGGGTGGTGGCTTGCAAGGGTAAAGGGATCAAGGTTGGGTTTTTTGAGGAGGGGGGGTGTGATGATGGCAGATTTGAAGGGGAGAGGAACACTACTGGAGAGGGAATTGTGAACATTATCAGCTAACATGGGAGCCAGTGAGGGAAACTGGGTAGCCAGTGGGAATCGGTTTGAGTGAACACGAGCTGGGTCTCAGGGACAAGCTGAGCTCAGGAAGGGCATGAAGGAGATAGGAGCAAAACTAAAACAGGTGGAATTTCAGGGCTAGGGGAAGGAAGAACCTTTGGAGATATTTGACCTGGTGGGCTAGGGGAAGGGAGGCAAATGATTGGATAGTCTCAATCTTTGTAACAAAGAAACCCATAAGTCTTGTTGTATGTGAGGAGGGCTGGGGAGAGGCATCTAAGAAGTTTTTTTTTTAAAGTGAAGAGAAGCCGGCTTTATCAATGTGTTTCAGGATGACCCTAAAAAAAGTGAACAGTTTTGGTCGAGGAGAGTAGGACAGGATATCCCAGTATTGTTTTCCGAGATATTTAGCAAGCCACTTAAATCTTTAAATCAGATTGGCACTTCCAGGAATTACCAGATATATTTCTGCACTTCAGCGCCTGGGTTTTAAGCATCAGCTGGGTAGGAAATAGGGGCGAGGAGAATTGCTCGCCTGTTACATAAACCCGAGGGATTCCCCTCCAATCAGTCCTGGGTCACAACTTTGCTCTGTACTCAGCCTGGAGCTGAATCGTTGATACTATTTAGGATGGAATCGCCACGCAACTCCTGGGCCTAACTAGCAATCACAAGCTTGTCTAATTGTGTTTAAATTCTGCATCCAATTGCACACGCTTGTTATTCAAGCTCCTAACTCGTGAGAACGGTAGAGCCGTCGCTGCCTACACAGACATGAGCGTGTCTGAGAACGTTTGTCCTGCCAATAGATTCTTGCAGAGCAAGAAAAGCTAAATTCCACACAAGTACACGGAAACAAGTCACAAAGACACGCATTGGACACACGGTTTTCTTAAACCGATGAGATTGCTTGCATTTACCCTCACCCCACTGTAAGGTGAGGAGCGTTTCTACGGATGTTTTTAACAGCGTGAGCTTGGGGTGACTCGAAGGGAGAATTGTTGCAACAACAACAAAAAAAAAGAACATCTGATAAGATCCCATGTTTCTCATTACGAAAGGAATTGCCGAGTTGTTAAAATGCAGTGACTTGGTCCTTGGCTTATAGGTCAATCGCTCTTTGGTTCCGGGGTGTTAAATTTAGTTTCCGAGATAAATTTCCACAAAGAAATTCCAAGATAGTTTCCTTAAGCTGAAGTTGCGGTGTTACCACACTCGCTGTAAGTGCAGCGGGAATTTTCGTAGTGATGTTTTTTGTTTCTCTTTCACATTACAATAATAGTGATCGCGTTTTCTGTCAGGCTTTTCTTAACAGTCGACCACTTTTCGGTTTTATTGTAAAACTCAAATAATTTTTAAAAGTTCAGTAAACTCTATATGTGTAACAACGCTTTCACCAGTCGATTGCAGCATTTTAATTCTGAAGGGGTAAGGTGCAACTCCGCTGTTCTGAAGTTTTCAGGTACCTGGTATCTAATCGTTGCTTAGCTATACTTTCTCAAGGTTACTACTTTACATCAATATTCTGTACACGGCAATTTAATAAGACAAAATGACAAAGTGATTCACAAATGGGCTTAATGAATCCAGATGCCAAATCCAGAATCCGTTTCGTTGTGTAATAAGTAATTTTCTATAAATTGCTACTGAATACTGCCTAATGTGTTTTTTTTTTGCTGTAGCATAAGCTTGCGGTCATATGTCTGAAAAAATGTGAATTGTTTTCGATGTTTAATTGTAAGGAAGGCGTAAGATGAGTTCAGTCTGGTCAAATAATCAGTCGACCACTTTTTCGGTTGTATTGTAAAACTCTCTTAAATAATTTTTTCTTAAAGTTCAGTATACTCTAGATGTAGCAAGGTGTTTGCCAGTCGATTGCAGCTTTTTTTATTCTGAAGAGGTAAGGTGCAACTCTGCTGTTTAATGCTGAATGCCTGGTTATGGGGCCCACTGCCCAAACTTGGGAGCTTTGTGAAATGGGAATCCCAAATAAATGGAGGAACAACAAGGAAGTGTAAGAAAATGAAATGAAAGTGAAACAAAGGTGAAGAGTAGCTAGCCAGAACTGGACTGGAAGGAAAATCTGACTCTGCCAGGGATTTGAGACGTTGTCAGAAGGCTGTTACAGATGTAGTACATAATTGTAAATCCTACGTATGTATATATGCAGGATTTTATATGTACGTATTGGTGATCAAGACCATTTATTTTAAAATGTAAATTTGAAGCCTTCTGAAATGCATTTATAGTTCTATTCAATTACAAAATGTAAGCTGATGATGCGTTTATGGTGATTAACTCAGGCCCTATGGACTTGGGGAAGCCTTGGAGGTTATCTGATGGTGTTTTGCTGCGACAGGTTAAATAATTATTATTCCCGATAAATTTATTCCTCTTTCTGTACGTGCTAACCACTAATTTTCTTAGGGAAGATATGAGGTTTGTGAATAATATTCAATGTATTTAATCATTTTGAATATCTTTTTTATAGGTAAAACATGGGTCTATCTGATGTAGGTGAGGGTAATTCCATGTTGGACTCCAGCTCCACAGATGATGACAGCTTTGAGTTCAGAATGTTGATGGCCTATGCAAAAAGGACTTTGCCTATAGACAAAGCCCCTAAAGTTGGCAACAGGAAACCAGACAAGTCTTCAGTTGAAGGGAGCAATGTGGGTGCTGCACACAATGTTGGTTCAAACCAACAAGCAAAAGTTGAACTAAGGCAAACGGGCAGAATCCAATCTGGTGGAAAAGAGAAAAATCATGCTCGCAAATCCAACCGCAAAAGGAAATCTATATGGAGAAGGATTCCATGTTTACGAGGAGAATCCGAAAAATGCCAAGCTTTTGTAGAACAAGAAGGAATGGATGAAGAGGGCAAGATGATGTTCAAATCTTCATGCAAAATCACTTTTCCAGAAGCAGAATATGGTGAGTGTTCTGAGGCATGATAGTAAGTAAGTAATTTCCTTTATAAGAGGAGAGAGAGAGAGAGAGGCAGGCAAAGCATAATCCTTTTTGAGCTTAAGTTGAGCTTGTAGGACATCAATCCCCACAGAGCATCATCTAAGGTTGCTGGGTAGATAGGAGTGGGAACATTGTTATTCCACCTTTCCCACCTCACTTTCCCCCTCCTCCACCCTGGGTGCTACCTCCCCACCTTGAAGGATAGCAACCCCTTCCCCCCCCCCTGCCCTCCCCACCAAGCACCTCTGGCTGAGACTAAAAGTTAACTAACATTTTTTAAATTTGAGCATTTTTGACCTGTATCATTTAGTCATTGGGATGAAGTGCAGCAACCTTGTGTGTCGTAAATTAAGGCAGTCTCCACCTAGTTTTAATTATACATCAGTTCAAAGCTACTCGTATACTTTGTATATTTTCTTTCCCATATAGGATCCCTTGGCATGATCAGTCCAACTATGCACCAAAAGAGTTAAACATAAACCTTGTCTATGCTGAGTTAGTCAACCTCAGCCAGGAGCAGTAAGAACAGTATATTTGCCTAAACATTCCTTAGTTACTGAGGAGAAAATTGGGCAGGGCTATCTTTCCTTGTTGGATATGCCTATGTGGTGTTGTCAGGGAGGAAAGACCCAAGGTGGACCTGGATATTTCCCATAGTCAAATAGCTTTTTCATAACCAACCTAAAGGCTCTTACCGAACATTGCCACTTGGTACATCCTTGAAGGTTATCGGTATCCATTGTGTTGAGGTGAGGAAGGGAGGAAATAAATTTGGCACGGGTTTGTCAAAACACAGGAAAGAAAATTTAAGTGACGTGTTGTGTAACAGCCAGGACACACAAGGGAACTGCAATCTGCCACCATCTTTGGTGAAGCCTCCCACATTACTTTCTGTTGCCAAGGTGTTTGTTTTTTTTAGGACTTAAAAGTGTAACACAGTTCAAAATGTTCTTTCCTCTTGTATGTGTAATACAGGACTGCTTGTGCCCCTGTGCTTCATAGCTGGCTGGGTTTTATGGTATAAAACTATTGGCCTGGGAAGACAGTTACACTATAGTAATTCCTCCTTTGGGGATGTTCCATGTTATCTAAAATTTGTGGAAAGCAGCAAGTCTCATGAGCTTTTATCAACTGTCTGTTTTTTAAAATAAAAATAAATAAATCTCTCAATGTAATATAATTTTCAACATTTGGGATGTCCTCAAAGAAAATCAAGGCGTTGCTGAAAAAAGAGACATGTTTTTCATCTTATACTCATCAGGACAGTTTGCAAGAATACCAATAGTAAAGGGAACAACAATTTTTACTGCAGGAGGAGTGTGCTAATTGGTTGGCAAGTGGGCTCTGATTGCTAGAGGTGTTGCCATGGAGAATGTACCAGGAAGCTGTTAGATGCCAATCTTTTGCAGCCCAGCTCCATACTACTAAATGACTAAAATAAAGGCAATTGGTTCTAAGTAGCTCCTTGTTTCTGAAATTGTTAAACCGTTATGCACTGTCACCATTACAAAAAACAAGTTTGTTCATGCCAATCAACTCCATTATTCTAGTAATGGATTTAAGACCAATGGGTCCAAATTAGATTTGTCACCCTTTTGCAATTAAAAAAAAATCACATCAGGTAATTGTTGACTGATGTAAGTGTTCTGTTGTGTGCTTAATTCTTATCTAACTACAGAGTGTCAGATGAACACTTTTTCTGCAAAGCTCATATGGGTTAATTATAGTAATGTGGAGCACCTACTCCAGCTTAGTGACAAATGCAAGTGCTAGATAGGCAATTTCTAGTGACTCTAAAAATGGTGGCACAGTTGAGTTATTTGCTGGTCATTTTAAAAAGTTTTTAAAAAAAAATGGGTGGCAGTCAGCCACAGCGACACAAGCAACCAAAAAATATTTATCTGTGCCATGATGCAAAACATTTTGGATGAAATTAGACTGACTTATAGACTAGCAGAAAGTGAATTACAGAAGAATAACTTTTAGTATCTATCTTTTGAATCAAAAGTTGTTCAAACTGATTCCTTAGATGCACAGAATGGCTGCCATTTACCCACATAACAGGAACCGCATTTTAATATAATTCATTTATATGTGAAGTGCTTGGGCCATTTCTGAAAGACCCAGATGCAATACGAAAAACAATTTGGAAGCTATGTGGTCTTACAACTTTAATTCGTAACTCCTATTGCAGAATCAAAGCCTTCTGCTGATGAGGTGGCTGAAATGTTGCAGAAGGTTATGAACTCAAAGCAGCAGAAGGATACCATTGGGGTGATTCATTCTTGCAGTTTGGAAGTTGATGCTACTGGTAAGTAGTTAACAAGAGTGAAGATCTTTCAAAAATGTTGTTATTTTTGACTGAGAAATAATTGAATTTGTTTTACAGGGAATGATCAGAAAACGATAGACCAGATTATTGCACTCTTAACAACTGAAGGAGACTCTATAGATGAAGAAGTAATTCAATTCAATTATTCCTGTTATGTTGTGAATGTCTGTAATTAGACAACAGATTTTTTTCCCTACTTGCATAAATGATTTCCTTTCTTTCATTTGTTGAAATAGATTAAAAAAGATCCCACCTTTACCAGACTACTTGGTGAAAAGCCATCACTTACAATTTTTAAAAAAGTTATGGATTCTGTTCTTGAAGTAGCCTTGCCCGCAGAAATGAATTCTGAAGCGGAGAGTGAAACAGAAAGAAAGCTGAAGAAGATTGCTTTTGTCGTACATGCAACCACTAGATTTGCAGCTGTTGGTAATCACCCAATGACTCAAATTATGGGTTTTGGAACAAAATATTTGCAGGAAAACTACACTGCCTGGGTCACAAAGAAAGGAGGCTGGGTAAGTTGATGCAGCAAATCCATCAAAATAGTCTTTTTTTTCTGCTTGATGAATACACACACGTCACTTTTACAGTCTAGTTAACTGGCTGGCATAAACACTTGCTTTTGTCCATGAATCACCATTAAATAGCTCACATTGTATTTGACCACCTTTTATTATTTTGAAAATCCCTCTATTTTCTTCTACTGTATAAATCTTTCCATGACCTTGTTTCGCCCCATTTCTACAGTCTGATCCAACCCAACATCCTATCTAATTCCCCTGCTCCTAGTAGTTTGACCTACTTTCTTTCTACTTCAAAGTTATCAGTCATCATTAATAACTGCACTCTGGGATTCTCTTCAAGTCTACTTAAGCCTTTCCACCCAAACCTGGCTCTTTAACTATGCCTTCAGTCACTTCCCCTAACTTTATATTTCAACCATATTCTAGATTCCCCAACCCCTTGAATCTGTCGAGCTTGTTTACAGTCACTTATCACTTTACAATGCTATATTTTAAATAATATATACTGATAGTTTATTTTCTATGGCATTTTGCAAGGCTACATGTGTATATAACCTCAGAATTCACCTCCTGTTGCTAATTTAAAGCAATAGTTAATAGAGAATGCAAGAAATCAAGGTTAGGAGATAAAACCACATGGGCAGAGTCCCACATTAATGTCAATTTGCAGTGCAGCATACAGTGCCCTACTACAAGCTGGTCTTACAATCTAAGTTATCAATGTGTTACTTGTAAGTGCTTGTGTGGACATCAGATGAAGAGGAGAATATCAGGCTTGCCCTTATTGAATTGATGCTCACAAATAGATTGTTCACTTGACTGAAGTACAGGATAGTGACTGGTGTCCATGCAACTTTACTCAGACTTAAATTAGGGATTCTGGGAGAGCAGTTTTTCTGTATCAATGAACGTCAGAGCACTTAGGCAAATAATGTAGAGAATATTGCTAATCCTCTGTAGCTCAACTTTAGGACAGTTGGTGAGATGTAGAGCAAAGGCTTGGAACTACATAAATCTACAGAGTTAATGGACATGGCTTTTGAATGGTTCTTTCTATAATTCCTTCCTTTCACGCTTGCATGGTGAAATCCCTCTTTCAATGAAAACTAGGTAACTCTCTGCTATTAATGATTTAATAAAGGTATTCCAGATCTGCAGATATGGAAGGTACAGTTTAGCTAATGAGTTTTCTGATCCCAGCTGAGGTTACCACTGGACAAGCCTGATCCCAGAGTGGAACCCAGCTTGATAGATCCTAACTTTTAGTTTAAATACGTGGAGAGTGGCTACTAAACAGTCATCAGAATCAGCTAATGAACTTAAAGCGAAAGAGTAAAACGTGGGGAATGTGGTGGTATTGTCACTGGACTGGTATTCCAGAGACCCAGGGTAATCCTCTCGGGTCCCGGGTTTGAATGCCACCATGGCAAATGGTGAAAATCTAGTGTTAAAATCTGAAGATGACCACACAACCATTGCTGATTTTTGTAAAACACATCTGGTTCACTAATGTCCTTTTTAGGGAAGTAAATCTGCTGTCCTTACCTGGCCTGGTCTACATGTGACTTCAGGTGACATATGCCACCTCAAACAAATGCTATGGATCTCTCCTCCTTCCCCCCCCCCCCCCCCCTCTCTCCTCCCCCCCCCCCTCTCTCCTCCCCCCCCCTCTCTCCTCCTCCCCCCCAACTCAGCAGTCAACAGTATCACTGCTTCACATGCCCATAACAAAGTTACAGACCTTCCATTTTCTCTTTGGACCTTCTGGCCTCTTGCAAGCTGTTCTCACTTTAAATCTGCTTTCTGCAGCTTTTGTCTCTAACTCTGAAGCTCAGAGCCTTTTCTTTCTGCCCCTCACTCATAACTTCACTTAACAGGGCCTTTTCCACGTTCCTGTCCTTCCTTTGACTAGACGGTCTGCTTGGGACTTGCCCCTGTTCCACTCCCCTGGATTGTGGGGTCTTTTCTTTAGCTTGGGACTGGCTAGCTGTCCCCTTTTGCTCCAGTCTCCTGGCAGCTATCTTTAAAACTAACTGAACTCAAACAGCTTCCAAATCAAACTGCTGTTTCTAGTTTCTTGTGTGTCTGTGGGAGAGATCTGCCTCTCTGGACCCCTGTTGCTAGGCAACAGCCCAGGTTTGTTTTTTACACGTTTGCTTTACTTAGCTTAGTTGTGTAACTCATTAAAAGTGCAGGCACCTTTTAAAGTGAAATTTTTGGCCTTGCTTAACTCCTTAGACAGCACCTTCCAAACCCACGACCATTCCATCTAGAAGGACAAGGGCAGCAGATAGATGGGAACACCACCACCTGGAAGTTCCCCTCCAAGTCACTCACCATCCTGACTTGGAAATATATCACCGTTCCTTCACTGTTGCTGGGTCAAAATCCTGGAACTCCCTCCCTAACAGCACTGTGGGTGTACCTACATCACATGGACTGCAGCGGTTCAAGAAGGCAGCTCACCACCCCTTTCTCAAGGGCAACTGGGAAGGGCAATAAGTGCTGGCCTAGCCAGTGACACCCCACATCTCATGAATGAATAATTTTTAAAAACGCACTGACCCAGATCAAACAATAAATCAAACTTAAACATTAAAGCTAAAACTCATTCCTAACACCCACAAATACCAATATAACTTAAACGATTGCTATTTCCTAACGAGGGAAGTGTACAAGTACATGTTTACTTTTTTGTTGAAAAATTTCATTGGCTTGGGTTTTTCCTCTATGGCACCACTAGACTACCTTTCCCAGGCACAGGCATTGTCTATATAGTTTGCATCATACCACAGGACTGACCCCTCAGTTTGAGGATTTTTTTTCCCCCCCCTTTTTATCTATTATTCCCCTAATATTATTTACTCATATTTCAGAACTGTTTTTATCTTTGATCCTAATAGTTTATACGTATTGTCAATAAATATTTCTCTCCTTCCAGGCAAAGTTAATGAAAGAAGAATATATTGACTGACTGCAAGATACCCAGCTGTCAAGTTATACAAATGCTTTCCTAAACAATGGCGATGCCTTGCACTTCACCAGACTTGTTTCTTGAGCTAGCTTACACTGTGGTGGTGAGTGATCATGGACTCCTAATGCATCAAATCACCTATGGAGTTTGGAACAGTTGAAAAATGAACCAGTGTCTCGTGGAAACTGACATAACTCTAAGAAAAGTCCAAATGACAATGTTCTGCAAGGGTGTTATATATAATTTTATATTTAGAGTAGGGGGGAGTTTGAAGCCTGATGCCAGGAACTCTGGGCTGCATTATGTTGGTGGCAGGAAGGCAGTGATTCCACTTGTAAGCAGTAGGAAGCCAAATGTGCTAGATAGAGGTATTTGTCTCATTTGTATGTAATTAAACGTGCAGCACTCTGGTTGACCTCCACTTTGGAACATGAGGCCTTGCCTGGATTCTACCACATTGTGAAATTATCTTCCATTGGAGTGGAAATTTTTCCCAAAAGGGAAGAGGAGACCATCACAATCACACAGTTGAAGGACTACCTTCAGATGTTGTCTCTCGGTGAGGTAAACAGACTGAGTGCAAGCATCAGGTGATCAGGAAGACCAGGGACCCACCATCTCATCCAAGGGCAGCAACCAGTAAAAAGAACAAACAGACATGGGACTCATCCACCCAGTCCTCCTGGACCCCTGAGTGGAGGAGGAGCAGAGCAGAGGAAGTACATACCAGGTGCCACAGGCACCAATGCTGCAGCAGCAACAGAAATTATGAAAGCTGTTCAGGGTCCATAAGGTTGGACCCCTCAACAGCACTTGTAGCGATCCAGAAGCTTCATTCACCCTGCATTGAGGTCTGGGTACCAAGTGACAGCACCACCTGCCCTCACATCACCTGAAACTGGAATTGGTGGCTTCCTGCCCACCCCTAGCACTTGATTGGCTGGGCCCAGTGACCCCATCCTGTTAAATGGCCAATTGCATACAACTGGCAATGCCCCCCACCACCACCAAGACCTGTGGCATTGAATAAATTCTGCCCATGGACTTGTATAACGTACTTATAACATCAGGGTACCCAAATCACATGGGCCTGAGTGAAGAAGCCATTATAACATTGCGTGACTGATCAGAGAAAAGGTGTCTCAATTAAGTTTATTTCTCTCCTTTTGTGCGATTCAAATGACTAGGGGTTCTCCCATCTCCTTCTGCTGACTTCAGTCTTTTCTGATCTGGAAGTCAGTTATTGAGGTCCAACTGTTAAAATCATCTGGACCTCTCACTACCATTCCCCTGGCCAGAATCTCAGCTGAGTTAAAATTACCTGCACCTTTAGAAATGAAGGACAATCCATTGGAAGATGTCCTAGAGATGCTATTTGCCAGAATTTTTGTCAGTCAAAGCTTGTAAAATGTAGTTTATATTTGGACTTCATCTCTCTCATTTTGTTAAATAAAGCTCCCATGATAATTTTGTCACCTGTCTTCATTCCCATGCAGAAGCTATTTTACCATATGTGTAAGGCCAACATTTGGGAACTCTGTTTCTTGTAAATGTCTGTTATCCACCAGAGAGAGATTGGGGACAGTGGCGCAGTGTTTTGAGGGGTGGGGGTGGGTGTCAGTTCTATTGTGATAGATAATGGGAGATTCCTCTAACCTGATTTAATTGTCTGGTGGGGAGGGTTGTGGACTGTAAATGCAGACAAAATAAATAAGTCAGAATAGCAGATTCTTGCTAAATTAAAAGATAAATTTATGAAATATAAATATCTAGCAAGAGATTGTGAATCTTGGGATTGAGGTAATTAATTATCCACAAGTGGGAATAATTCTAGAAGCAATAAAAAATCCATTTGGATTAGATGTAACTTTACTTAATCTGATATAAAATGTGAATATAATATCTATCACTAACCTCCCCCAGCCCTACAATCCTCACTGAACCTGTGTTCCTCCAATTCTGGCCTCTTGTGCATCTCTGACTTCCATGACTTCAGCTTTCTAGAAGCTAAATTCTGGAATTCCCTCCCTAAGCCCCTCTGCTTCTTCACCTCTCTTTTCCAAGACACTCATTAAAATCTACCTCATTGTCTAAGCTTTTGGTCACCTACTAATGTCTCCTTTTGGATCAATGTCAATTTTTTTAAAACTTCACTCCTGTGAAACACCTAGGAAAGTTGTACTGCATTCAAGGTGCTGCTTAATATATTAGAAACGAGCTGTTATTCTATATGATAGCATTTCTAAATAATTATTTATATGCTATTTCAATACATTCTTGAGACCATGGTGGTCAGAAGCTGAGACCATTCGGCCTATTGCTTTGGTTTCCCTTGACAGTGCAGGTTATTTCCAGTAAGTATGGTAAAATAAAGCAGTATTGTGTTTACACCAGTAGTATTCACTAGAAAAAGTGTCAATTGGGACATTGGGAAAGTTTGAATCAGGCTACTAAAAATACTTATAGATTCATTATGATTTATTTCTTTAGAGAAGTATCGTGGAGGAGGAGGGGGCGGGGGGGGGTGAATGATAAAGGATTAATAAAAGAGTAAAACAATAAATTGAATAAAAATAAGTAAATTTTTTTTTTAAAAAGGAGTGAAGATAGAGGAGAGAGTTCATGGTCTGAAGTTA
>NW_027598804.1:0-36494 GCF_964194155.1 Cetorhinus maximus
GGAGGAGGGGGTGGGGGGGGGGGAGGAGGAGGAGGGGGTGGGGGGGGGAGGAGGAGGGGAGGAGGAGGGGGGGGGGAGAGGAGGGAGGGTGGGGGGGGGGAGGAGGAGGGTGGGGGGGGAGGAGGAGGGTGGGGGGGGGGGGGGGAGGAGGAGGGTGGGGGGGAGGAGGAGGGTGGGGGGGGGGAGGAGGAGGGGGGGAGGAGGAGGGTGGGGGGGAGGAGGAGGAGGGGGGGGAGGAGGAGGGTGGGGGGGGAGGAGGAGGAGGGGGTGGGGAGGGGAGGAGGAGGAGGGGGTGGGGAGGGAGGAGAGGAGGAGGAGGGGAGGGGGAGGAGGAGGAGGAGGGGGAGGGGGAGGAGGAGGAGGGGGTGGGGAGGGGAGGAGGAGGAGGGGGTGGGGAGGGGAGGAGGAGGAGGGGGTGGGGAGAGGAGGGAGGAGGGAGGAGGAGGGGTGGGGAGGGGAGGTGGGTGGGAGGATGGGGAGGGGAGGAGGGTGAGGAGGAGGAGGGTGAGGAGGAGGAGAGGAGGGTGAGGAGGAGGAGAGGAGGGTGAGGAGGAGGAGAGGAGGGTGGGGAGGAGGAGAGGAGGGTGGGGAGGAGGAGGGTGGGGAGGAGGAGGGTGGGGAGGAGGAGGGTGGGGAGGAGGAGGGGCGAGGGGGGAGGGGGCAGAGTTTGGGTAGGGGGGGTGCGGAGGGGGAGGAGGGGGTCGGAGAGTGGGGGTGGAGGAGGCAGGGGATGGGGGTAGAGGAGGTGATGGGGCAGAGAAAGCGTGTGTTGACGGGGCTGGAGGTGAGAGGCAGAGGAGGCGGCTGGTGGTTGCGGTGGAGGAAGGGGAAGTGGTGGGGAACCAGAGATGGGGGAATGGGTTGAGGTGGTGGAGGTGGAGTAATTGAGGGGAGAGTCGAGGGATTGAGGGGCTAGGGTGTGGTATGGGTGGGGTGTGAGGATGGGGGTATGGGAGTGGAGGGGGGAGTTGGGGAAGGGATGGTGCATTAATTGGAATAAAGAAGGGACTGCGCTGAGCTACTGGGAGAGTTTATTGTGGAGCTTTCCTCTTTATGAGCTTGGTGCTAATGGTCAAAGTGACAAGCCATAAAATAACCTGATAAGCTAAGGAGCCACCAGTTGTGACCAAATGACTTGTTTTCTGTTGCACTGTTCAGGAGACTAATCAATTGTCCACATCGCTGTTCGCTGGAACTATAATCGACCCAAAGACACTCGTTCGGAAGCTAGATGTTGATTGTAAGACTGTGGTGTCCAGCAAGAAAGGTAAGATTTAAAATCTCCGCTCTGCAGTTTGGTATGTATGCTTTGATATGTGAGTAACATCAAGGTTCTCAAACACGGTTCACAAACTCCAACCACCTTGCATTGTGAAGAACAGCCTTGTTTGCTGGAGTTTTTTTTAAAAGTATTTTTGGGAGGTGATGCTTGAAAGTGTTTTTATTTGACTTGGTAAACTCCGCTATGTTGGAGATGAGCCGTGTTACAGGGCTTGGCAAAGCCATGACTCTGTCTAATTGTGAAGCTTGTGGCCAGTTTCGGAAAGTTACTTGGCAGTCAGATTCAGGCTGTAGTTCTGTCATTGCAGGCACCCTGCCACCAGCACCCACCACCCCAGCCAGCAATCCAAGCAAACATTCATGCTTACCATTATACTTGGTGTTGACTCAGACTGCAGAATATTAAGCTTAAATCAGAAGTCATTACATTTGTCCATTCCCTGAATTCTTACTGTTCTTCGACAGGCAGATACACCTCAAATGCCTGGATCTTATTGGAGTTTAGGGACAACATTGGTGTGTAACTGTTCAGTTGAGTTGGTCTTTTTTCACCCCTGTAGAAATTTACGTAAAATTGATTTACGTCAGTTTCGTGCTTAGACTCCCACGACGTTTACACCATTCACGAAGATTCCTTTCTGCACAGTGCAGTCCACGAAACTCTTGACCATTGTTTGAGAACACCAAGATTAAGTGATTTGCATGTAACAGGAGCACAAATGTGACTAGTACCTCATAGTGCCCGCAAAGGTTAATAAAGATTTTTAAGGTAATCATTTTGTGATGGTGCTCTGGTGAATTCCATGCTGAGGCAAGTATTCATGAGGAGCAAGATGCTGTATTGCAACTAGTTTGTTATTGTCAGTTCTACCTGCGTAACTACTGACAGAATGAGTGCGCGTCCCACCATTGTACTGAGCATCACAGATGAACTTGAATGAAACGAAGATAAATGGGCTTCCCAATGGCTCAGTGAATAGCCGAGGGGGATACAGACCAAAGCTCACTCCCGAGTTGAACTAGTTAAACTCAGGCGGGACAGAGACTGTAGTGTAACATTTTGCTTCCGTGCCCATGGTTTTGGAGAGGGTAAAAGTTAAAAGGAAGAATAAGACTTGCGTTTATCAAGTGCCTTTCACAACTTCAGAACGTCCCAGAGTGCTTTACAGCAGTGAAGTACTTTTGACATGTAGCCACTGTTGTGATGTAGGAAGTGTGATGGCCAGTTTGCAAACTGCCAGCACTTAGCAACTGCAAAATGATAAACAGCAAATAATCTGTTTTCTTTTCTCGTCTGTGATGTTGATTGAGCAACAAATATTGGCTGGAACGCTGGGGAGAACTCTGCTGCTGTTCTACAAAACAGTGTCATGGGATCTTTCACTGCTTTGCAGAGCACTGACCACGTGGTCAGTCTTTGGGCCTGACCGGCAACTCTTTTTTCTTTTTTTGGCTGTTGTTGAAAGATACCAAGGAATTAGAAAGGGAACGAAATACAACTGCAGCTGAAACTGTGCAGTTAACAAAACTGGTGTGATGGGGTAAAAAAAAGGTTAGTGGTTGTCAGGATTTATAAATTCTGGATTGATTGCCTTTTGGATACATTAAGTCATGCTCCCCTGCACCTCGACTGTATTCACCACCACCACCACACCCAACCCTTTGCAGGCTTAGTGGAAGCAAAAATAAATGTTAAGAAGTGTAAGTATTCATCAAGGTGATTCTTTTCCGATCTTTTGATTTTTGAACTGAATGTTGGTTTCCTTTTATTTCCCGTTATTCTCTCTTGGGATGTATGCTTCACTAGCGAGACCGGCATTTGTTGCCCCATCCCTAATTGCCCTTGAACTGAGTGGCTTGCTCAGGCCGTTTCAAAGGGTAGTTAAGAGCCAACCACATTACTGTGGACCTGGTGTCACATATAGGCCAGACCAGGTAAGATTTCCTTCCCTAAAGGACGTTCATGAAGCAGATGTTAGTTTCATGGTCACCATTACTAAGACGAGTTTTCAATTCCAGATTTATTAGTTGAATTTAAATTCCACCAGCTACTGTTGTGGGATTTGAACCATGTCCCCAGACCATTAGCCTATGTCTCTGGATTACCAGTCCAGTGACTACACCACTACGCCACAATCTTTCCCCCGTACTGAATAAGATAGGCTTTATTTATATAGTTCCTTGTCTCCCAAGTGCTTTATAACTCAAATTATTTTTGATGTGCAGCATGGCAAAAATGGTGCCCTCTTATGAAAAGTCAGATCCTGGTATTTTTGGTTGTGTTAGAGGGACAAATGCTGGTCAGGACATTAGGAGGACTTCCCTTCCTTGACTAAATGTCATGGGATCTTTTATTTTCGTTGCATAAGCTGCCAGGTTTAAGTTTACATCCGTTCAGTTCAATATGTTCCCCGAAGGATGGCAGCCACAGCGCTGCAGCTTTCCTGTACTTGTGTGTAACATCGGATTCTGTGCTGTATTCGGAGAACGTTGTCAAGTGAGACACGCTGACACTGAAACTACAAGTTAATTGCTTCAATAATATTTTGAAGTATCTGTCCTCACCTGTTGTGCCTTGTGTTAGTTTTAACTTCATAGAAAGAAAAATTAAAACCACAACTACCTAATATCCGATTTAAGGAGGAGCAGTGAAGTACAGTACAGCTAAGCTTTATTTGTGGGTCAGTCACGTAGCCTGTTTGAGCTCTTTCTGCTCTTGCTTCTCTGGAATGCTTAACGAAAAGCATGATTTGATCCTGCCAGTGCGCTCTGGTATTTCTTCCAGTTCAACAGCTTTCCCCAAAATCCAGGAGCGTAAGGAGCTTCATGAATGCAACTTATATTGCTTGAATTCTGGCAGCTGCTGTTTGAGTGGAGCTTTATATCTCTTTAAAAACAATCTTTTTTTAAAAAAAAACATGGAATGGATAGCAGAGAAACAGGACTTTCGATCCAACTCATCCATTACTTTTCATTAATTTGTAAACTATTTGCAAATTGCAGTGTTTTACTGTTTTATGATTTGCTGATCTCCTTGTGCAGTCTTCTCTGGAAGCTCATCATTGTCGTGTCTTCGTTTTACCGACAGCTGCTGAGCTGCTGCACTGGGAAAATGTGCTGAAGATGAATTAATAGTTTAAGCAAACGTCTTGGTTAGCACATTGATTAAAATGTAATTCAACTCCTGGGTGACTTTAAGTACAAGGTGATACCTCAAGTAAGCAAAGTCATCTATGCGTTGAATTACATTTTAATCAACATGTCAACTGAGAATATACATCGGTCAGGAGCACCTGTTAATAAAAGCCCACCTTGCCAAGGAAAAGAAATCACCACAGCATCTTAAATAAGCATTGATTTCTTCCATAGTGGTGGCATTTGAAATATAGATGTTTTTTTTAAAAAGTGTGAACAGTTTGATGTGAACTTGCAACAACAATCCTGCAATGCTAACATGGAAAATTGCTTAAGTCACCAGGTAACATGTGACAATGTAGTTTAGGGTTGGTTAACTTTGAGCAGCGCAGGGTTGATTTAGCGGCTTTTTACTTTGTGTCAACTTGAAATGATTGCTTCCCTCCCTTGACTTCTCTGTCTCCATTTTGGTGATAGGCTATCAACTAATGTTCATTATTAGCCCACTGATTCCCTCAGCTACGTCCACAACACTTCCTCACACCCTACTCCCTGGAAGGTTTCCAATCCTTTCTCCCAGTTCCTCTGTCTCCGTTGCATTTGTTGTCATGCTGTCCTCTTCCACAGCAGTGCTTCTGAGATGTCAGCTTCCCCACCCCCCCCAAAACAACCGAGGCTTCCCCCTCCATCCCCCACCCCTCACCCCTGTGGTTGACGGAGCACTTGACCTTGTCTACCATATTTCCCACACTTCTGCTCTCACCCCTTCCCCTCCCTCCCAGAACCACCCCTTCCCCTCCCTCTCAGAGCCACCCCTTCCCCTCCCTCCCTCCCAGAACCACCCCTTGTCCTCTCCTTCAATCTCACCAGCCTCCGTATTCAGCTGATCATTTTCTGCCACCTCCAGTGTGATGCCACCATCAAACACATCTTCCCCGCCCCTTAGCATTCCAAAGGGACCGTTCCCTCTGTGATACCCTGGTCTCACTCCTCACTCACCCCCCCCCAATACCTTATCCCCCCCCCACCTTTCCATGCAAACACAGGAGATGTAATGCCTGCTCTTTTACCTCCTCTCCCCTCACTGTCCTTCCAGATGAAACAGCAGTTTGCAGGCACTTCTTTCAATGTCGTTGACTGTATTCACTGCTCATAAATATGGTTGTCTCTAAAATGGGGAGACCAAACGCAGATTGGGTGACTACTCTGCAGGACACCTCCATTCAGGCTGCAAGCATGACCCTGAGCTTCCAGTGTCCAGTCATTTCAATCTTCCACCCTGCTCACACGCTGTCTTCTCTGTCCTCAACCTGCTGCACTCATCCAGTGAGGCGCAACTTAAGCCTCCCTGCATGTAAGACCCTTTTTAAGGTCTTGACTTGCAGAATGTGATCGCCTATAGGCTTTCCTATTTACAAGTTCAGACCATTATTTCCTTACCTAGCATGCAACTCATGGTTGCAGTAGTTGCCCCCAAATCCTGTCACTTCTCTCCTAACTCTCTACTGCTGCCATTGCTCCCAAAAGCAGAAGGAGCACAGAAGGCGGCCATTTGGTCCATCATGTTGTGGCAGCCCTTTGAAAGAGCTAACTAGTTAGCTAAACTCCTCTGCTTTCTCCCCTCTCCCTGCAATTTTTTTTCTCCCTCAGCTGGTTATCACATTTTATTTTTTTGCAAGTTACGACAGACTCCACTTCTACCGCCCCTTTTCAGGATGTGCATTCCAGATCATCACTTGCTGCATAATGTTTTTTCCCTCATCTCGTGTCTGCTGCTTCTGCCAATTACCTTCATTCTGGTTGTCGACCTCTGGAAGCATTTCTCCTGAACTCTATCAAAACCCTTCATGCTTTTGTACACTTCTAGCAAATCTCTTAAGCTCCTGTGCTCAAAGGAGAACAGCCCTTGTTTCATTCTCTCCACATAGCTGTGAAGGGCTGTATCGTGGTCGCACAGTAATCCATTTTTCAGGTCATAGTCACGGACTGCGTTCTTGGTTCTGTTTCAGTCTGCATCATCCATCGCCTTGGAGTTAGCTCAAATCAATTTGAGTGTTAATACATGTACTCAGCCCAACCAGCAGATGGTGCTGAAGTAATGCTTCATTATGAGCAATATGCAAGATTTGGTAGAGATGATTTCAAACAGCCAAGCTGATGTAATTCTTTTGAGTCAAAACCAATAAAACTAAAATTAACCAAATCAGGGACAAAGTAAAAGGCAGCCCCTGAAAGGGAAACTGCAAAAACAAAAGACAAAATTCAAAGGAAACTTACGAACGTGAAACCAAAATGTGATTAAGAGGGTCAACAAAACACCCCAGTCCCCGTGGTGCAGATGAATCATGTTTTGTACTACAGCAGTGAATGTTCCATTCCTGAGAATTTGCAGTCAGTCTGGTATGTAAGTGCTATGTTGCATGTGCTCCCAAGTTCTGTCATCCTATGTGGAGTTGTGAAAACAAGGCAATGATAAAATAATTGCTTCAATCAAGCAAAGTCCATGTTAAATGCCATATTGTTTAATGCTGCCGACCTCCTTTCAAAGATACGAAAGTGTGAATTAGGAGCAGGAGTAGGCCATTTGGTCCCTCAAGCTCTGCCATTTGATAAGCTCATGGCTGATCTGATTGTTGGCTTCATCTCTACTTTCCTGTTTACCCTCTATAACTCCCGTTTCAGTCAAGAATCTATCTAACTCAGCCTTAAAAATATTCAATGACCCAGCCTCCACTGATCACTGGCGAAGAGAATTCCACAGACTCAGGGCCCTCTGAGAGAGAAAAAAAATTCTGCTCAGCTCTGTCTTAAATGGGAGACCTCTTCTTCTTAACCTGTGTCCCCCTAGTTCTAAAGAAGAAGCATCCAACCCGTCAAGCCCCCTCGGGGTCTTTCAAGTTTGAATAAGATCACCTCTCATTCTTCTAAACTCCAATGGATACAGGCCCAACTTTTCCTTCATTCCTGGAATCAGCTGAGTGAACCTTCTCTGAACTGCTTCTAATGCATTTATATCCTTTCTTACGAAGGAGACCAAAACTGTGCGCTGTACTCCAGATGTGATCTCACCAATGCCCTGTACATCCGCAGCAGAACTTCCCTACTTTTATGTTCCATTCCCCTTGCAATAAACACCAACATTCCATTTGCCTTCCTAATTACTTGCTGTATCCGTATACCAACTTTTTGTGACTCATGTACCAGGAGACCCAGATCCCTCTGTACTGTAGAGTTCTGCAATCTCTCTCCATTTAAATCATATACTGTTTGTCTACTCTTCCTGCCATTTCCCCACATTATACCCCATCTGCCAAATTTTTGCCCACTCACTTAACCTGTCTATACCCTTTTGCAGTCTCCTTATACCCTCTTCATGGCTCAGTAGCAATAACACCCCTGCCTATCTTTGTGCCATCAGCAAATTTAGTAACCATACCTTAGTCCAAATCATTCATATGGAGTGTAAATAGTTGAGGCCCAGCACTGATCCCTGTGGCACTCCACTAGTTACAGCTTGCCCAACCCAAAAATGACCCTTTTATTCCTACTCTCTGCTTCCTGTTAGCTAACCAATCCCTTATCCATGCTAATATGTTACCCCCTACGCAATGAGCTCTTATTTTGTGTAGGAGATACACTGAAGTAAAACAAGAAAGATGATGTTAGGTGGTAGAGTGTGTCAAGTGCAAAATATTCTGAAACTTCCAAAATTCACTCTTAAAAACGTTCAAACGATCAGAACCATCTTTGTCCCTTTTTCTTGTGCAAGTTCCACTTAGAATGGGTTTCTATTACAGGTATATATTTCCAGAGTTTATAAGACATCGAAAGTATTTTGCTCCTCAGCTAGCGTATGCTACCATGGAATATTTTTCATGTTCACATACTGGACCAATCAACATAGAGTTACTGTACAGTACAACCATATTATATGAGAGAGCTCCTTTTTTGCCAGAGTATGTGACGAATCCAGATTCACATGTATGAACTATTGCTACTGAATTCTTACTAACTTAACAAATAACTCTTCATTAGGTTACATTACTGTAATAGGTGCATATATTGAGCAGCAAGGTAACCATTGGCACTTTCTAATTGGTAAGAGTTTAATTTGTTAGAAGAATTTGGGTTATTTAAGCAATTTTTTTATTCATTCACTGGATGTGGCCATTCCTAATTGCGCTTAAGGTGATGGTGAGCTGCCTTCTTGAACCGCTGTAGTCTGTATGGTGTAGGTACACCCACAGTGCTGTTAGGGAGTAAGTTCCAGGATTTTGACCCAGCGACAGTGTGATACCTCGGCCAATGGTGGATTTTGGTGGCTAAAATAGCAAAGTGCTTCATCATGTTATCCCTATGCAAGATTAAATTGACGGTTTGTGTTGAATGTTGCTGGCAAGTTAATAGCATTTTTGTGTTCTTTGGGTTAGACCAACTTTGTTGATGTGCTCTTGGAACCTTCTGTTAACTAAAAAAAATCACCTTTTAGTTGTGGTTTTTTGCTTCAGGCCCTGCTAACTTTGTGAATTTATGGTTTTTGCTATACTGGAGGGATGCGAGTCATTCACAATGGTGGACAATCACTTTTACAGGTTTTCTTTGGTTAAGTTTTCTTTGGTTAAACATTGAGTATGCAAAATTTATACCTGGAGGGTCGCTGGAAGCTCTTGATTGGCGCTTGTGGCGTAACCCGCACAGCGTAATGTGCTGGGAAGGAGCTTGCACGGTATTCTATGCGTGCACCCGAAACCTGTAACTTGGTACTGTCCTGACGTCAATCAGTCCCACTAGCTGATTTGACATTCTTTTTATTCTTTCATGGGATGTGGGTGTCACTGGCCAGGCCAGCATTTGTTGCCCATCCCTTATTGCTCTTGGACTGAGTGGCTTGCTCGGCCATTTCAGAGGGCAATTAAGAGTCAACCACACATTGCAGTGGAGTCACATGTAGGCCACACCGGGTAAGGATGGCAGATTTTCTCCCCTTTCACAAAAGTCAGTGATAGTTGTTTTGGTCACCGTTACTGAGACTAGCTTTATATTCCAGAGTTATTAATTGAATTTAAATTCCATCCGCTTCCGTAGTAGGATTTGAGCCCATGTCCCCAGACCATTAGTCTGGGCCTCTGGATCACTAGTCCAGTGACATTTCCACTACACCACGGTCTCCCCATTCTATTTGTAAACTGGGACCCCATAGGCCATCCATCATACTTGTTTGTCACTCACCACAGAACAAGTGTTTAGCTGCAAAGGGCCAGACAGCAACTTGTAGATTGTGTTTTTGATTTAGTTATGCTTAGGTTGGGTTTATGGAAGAACTCTTTTTTTTTTTTGAGAACTGGTGTTTGAAATCAGGTAGGGCACAGGATTTGTTGCCTGAGGTACGGAAACTGTGGTTGTAATGCCTCTGGATGTGCGACATGAGCTGATGCAGCAAGGGAAAGCTCTGTGAAGGGATAGGAAGAGGAGGGCTCTGCACAGAAGGCTCTACCTACCCCCAAGAGTTTTTCAGGAAAACTTCATTTAACTACATCTGATGGAGGAGGTGTATCAGGTTCAGCAAGGAGTAGGTCACTGAATTGTGCTATCTCCTACAAACCACAGAGAAATCTGGAGCCTCATGACAGTGCAGGGACAGCTCTGCCAGGGACCATCGATGTCACTGCCACCTTCAATATTTTTGTGCTCTTGTTTTTCCAGACTTAGTGGCAGCAGTCCAAGTGTGCAAGCATGAATCTCACAACCTCCATCTGAGTTTCCACTGTAGCACTGAGACGTTGGATGACTTCTGCCTGTGCTGTAGTAGAAGCTGGGAGTACAGCCACCAGATGCTCCATCATGGTTGTGCCCGCTGTCTCACCATGTTTCACTGCTGACACTCGACGAGCCTGTGAGGCATGCCATGTGCCAGTACCTGAGCTGGTAGCATGTCAGGTCAAGTGATGGTGCTTCCTCAGCGCTGCTGTGGTGTTGCTGCCCCTCTTCCTCTTGCTATTATGTAGGGGGGTTGGGAGGTGGGATGCTAGATGTGAGAGGGAGTTGAGAAGGGGCAGAGGGAAGTAACTTACCAACATCTTTGATGATCTTGGTGACACTGGATGCCACGGGCTCCATCGCAGCTGACTCCATGATACACAGCACAATCTTCTCCATCGGACTCAATAGATGGAGACGTGCCGGCCATTGTTGGTTCTTTGGTTCTCCCTCCTTTCATGGACTACCTTGTCCTGTAAGAGAGGGGGTTGAGTGCCAGTGATAGTATTGCCATGTTGATGATGTGTGTGTGTGTGTCATAATTAAATGGAGGCCTGAGAAGGCCGTGAGAGTTGAATGTGAGACTGGCATTCCATTGGAAGGTTCTTGTGAGTAAGCTATAGTACGTGAAGGTTAGGCGTGAATTCTGAGCACTCGTGAATACTGCTGGGTGAGTGATGTGTGTACTGCATTGAGCAGCACAAAAGGCTGGTGTTTTGGTGAGAATGATAATAAAGCAGTCTATGCCCACATGCAGCAAGACCTTAATTAACATTTTGGGCTTGGGCTGGCAAGTAGTAAGTAACATTGTGCCACACAAATGCCAGGTAATGAACATCTTCAACGAGTGAGGTTCCAAGAATCTCCCCATGACACTGAATGGGATTGTAATTGTTGAATACCCTGCCATCATTTGGGATCTCACCATTGATCAGAAACCTAACTGGGCCAGTTATCTTGTGATAGCAAGAGCAGGTCAGAGGCCGGGAATTCTGTAGCAATAGAAAAACATCTCAACTCACTAGAGCCTGTCCACCATCTACAAGGCACAGGTCAGGGGTGTGATGGAATATTGTCCACTTGCCTGGATGAGTGCAGCTCCAACAACACTCAAGAAGCTCGACACCATCCAGGACAAAGCAACCCGCTTGATTGGCACCCCTTCCACAAACAGTCACTCCCTCCATCATTGACACACAGTGGCATCAGTGTGTACCATCTACAAAATGCACTGCAGAAACTCACCAAGACTCCTTCAACAGCGTCTTCCAAACCTGTGACCTCTACCACCAATAAGGACAATAGACTCATTGGAATACCACTGGAAGTTCCTCTCCAAGCCACACACCATCCTGACCTGGAACTATATTGCCATCCTTTCACTGTGGCTGGGTCAAAAATCCGGAACTTCCTCTCTGACAGCACTGTGGGAGTAGCTACCCCACATGGGCTGCAGCAGTTCAAGAAGGCGGCTCAGCATCACCTTCTTGAGGGCAATTAAAGATGAGTAATAAATGTTGCCCTTGTCAGCGACATTCAAATCCTGTGAAAGAATATATTTTTTAAAAATGTGATGTGAAGATGCACTCGCTGACCTTGACCATGTAAGCAAGGTTATTAAGCTTCTTTTGGCAATGCTGCCACACCTTTGGGGCCAGACTCTGAGCATTGCCCTCTCTTGCCACCTGTGCTCATTCCCTTTAGATGATGGTCCTTGAAGGTCTCCTGGCCTCTCTTCTGTCCATCTTGGTTGCTAATGCTTCCAGCACTGCACCTGTGAACCTGGGAGCAATAGCTGGTACTCCATGTTCTTCAGATTTGCACAAATATCAATCTGCAACATCCTTCTGTTGTTCAGTGCAGTTTCCTTTTTAAGAGGGACAGCCTGCCTTTAAGAGCTCAAGTCTAGCTGAGGTAAGTGCTAGCTTAACTACTTAGCTGCTCCTCCTGTAGAGCATACAGCCAGCAGCTTTGGTTGCACTGTGATGCATGCTGTAATCATTTAAATGAAGTTGCAGCATGAAATTTGTGCACAACCTTCCTCCATGCTAATAGGTGCAGACAGGTCGTGAATCACAAACCCTGTACTTAAAAACAATTTGGACCAATTTTCTAGCCCTGATCCCCTCTCCATCTCACAATCTCTACGTCTTAAAACACTTGAGGACAACTGACCACCTACCAATGTGTAAATCTATTTTGACATGTGTCAGGAATTATGATAGATTTATGGGTGATGAGACACAGGGCTTTCTACCAGTGAGCATTCCTTAGCAACCAGCTTTTACTTGGAGCAATATTCTGACCTTATTTCCTTAAAAGACCCCTTTTGATTATTGAATGAACATGTTATCAAAGAGCTTTTCTGGTGCCAATCACCAAGCTGCCTGCACAGCCATCCCTCGTGGCTATTGACTCATCCACGTCCAACATCTTGGTGCAGGGAGTGCAGTATTCCTAAAGGAGTAAGAATCATCTGATGACCTTGATGCAGCAGACCACTTCATCGAGTCTCTGTGCTGCACCTCACGCCAGATGGGAGGAAACGACAGCAGGGCTCAATTTCACTTATTTCAGTCGGAAGTGCTGGAGTCTGATTCACTGTCTTGGAGCAGCCCAAAAACTACCTACATTAAATCTCGCATTAGTCACCCTGCACCAAGTTGCCAGTCATCCATTCCACGTGGCAAGGACGCCATTGGAAAAGAAAGTAAAGCACATCATTATCGATAATGAACAGAAAAAACAACTGCAGCAACACGCAGGACACAGCCGCCCTGATCTCTTCAAATTACAGACTAGAGACAGCATTAAGGTGCCTGAAATGTGGCAAAGCAGTGGGCTATGACAACATCGCACCAGAATTCCTGAAACAACTCTGACCCCCCCCATGCTTGTGCCTGGCTGACTCTGTTCTACACGAGTCATCAGCTCAAACTTACTCCCGAAGGTGTGGCATATGCCAAAAATCATTGTCATCCCAAAACTTGGAAAGGATCTCACATTGGCGGCCAACTATCGACCGATTTCACTACTTTCTGTGTGCTTTAAGGTCTTTGAGTGAGTGTCTTATCCTGCAAAGCATATCTCCGAAAGTAGAGACCATCTTTAATGTCAACCAAGCTGGTTGCCGTAAGGGGTGAAGTACCTGATCAAGTCCTGGTACTCACCACCTACATCGAAAATGGCTTTCAAAGGAACCTGAAGACAGGCACAGTGCTGCTGGCCCTCACAGCCGTCTATGACACAGTGTGACACACTGGCCTGCTCTTAAAGCTGTCCAAGATGCTTCCACCCTGGGTCGGGACAGTTGTTGAAACACTCCTTTGCAACAGATGATTCAGAGTCCACCTTGGGCAAGGGAGAAGTGCATGGAGATGACAGGCCAATGGACTACCACAGGGCTCAGTGCCAGCCCCAACCCTCTTTAATGTCTATACAAATCACCTGCCAACAACCACGTCCTGCAAGTAAGTTTATCTATGCTGATGACATCTGCTGTGCCACCCAAGCCCCATCCTTCTATACTCTGGACCAGATCCTTAACAGAGACGTTACAAAGTTGTTGGACTACAGCAGCACATAATGTCTCAGGTTAAATCTCTCTCATACTAAATCCAGTGTGTTCCACCTCCACAATGCCAGTGCCAAACAAGAGCTGCATTTCCACATGTATGACCAGAGACTAAAGCATGATCCCAACCCAACATACTATGGGAGTCACTCTAGATAGGACTCTGTTCTCCTGGGAACATCTGAAGAAAACAGCAGCAAAGGTCAAAAGCAGAAACAACCTGTTAACCAAACTTGCTGGGTCTATGTGGGCTGCTGCTGTCACAACACTCTGGACCTCAGCACTTGCCCTATCATACTCCACAGCAGAGTACTGTACACCTGTCTGGCAAAGGTCATTACACACACACCTTGTTGACCTGCAATTGTTGCAACAGTGTGCATCATAACTGAAACTCTCCGCTTAACACCCCTCCCCTGGCTTCCTGTCTTCACAAACATCGCTCCCCCACACATCTGCCGACTGACGAAACCCATCTGTTGAGTGGCAGGCTTTGAACTATTACAGTGAGAGTGGTCCTTGCTCAATAGCTTCAGGACAGGCCAGGCCCCTGTGCAGCCAGCCTTCATTACTGGGGCCTCGGTACAAACCCCTTCTGCATTTGTGGAAAGACACAAAAAGTGCAATGCATTACCAAGGAGTGTCGCCTCTACAGACTGAGCGGTGGACTAATCACCTTAAACTCAACAAATGAAGAGGCGATTGCTTGGCTTCAGGGACTTGTATTCACTAAATAAATAAAGTTATCAAACAAACTGCACCATCCATCGACTTTTCCAGACTGACTACCTGAGTGAGTGAGTGAGTGTGCGTCTTTTTGACTTGACTGTGCAAATTCAAGCTAAGTTTTCATGGAATTCGGCAGTGTTTCAGTAGTGTACTATCGTACAGGGTGGAGGGTTTCATTAGAGTTGACTTATTCATGTTTACATTTAACATGGTATGAGAAAATTATCTGTGACCCTTTGTTTATGCTTAGACACTGATTAAACATTGAGAAATATCGCTGTAGGCCAAGATTTGGAACAAAACTTGGGTGCATTTGCCAGGGCGTTTCAGAGTGGAGGAGTTTTGAACCTTGCATTTTACGTGTTTTGCAGTGCATTTGTAAACAGTTTTAGAAATAACCAAACCGTCTCTGACTCTTGGGGATGAAAGGAAAACCAGACTCTTAAAAAATATTTATTGCAAGCTAATCTCTGATTGGCATTTCATAAGGAGTTTATACTATTAGTTTTCAATTTTAGTGGAGATAATTGGAGAAGAGTGGGAGGAGAGATAAGGACTGAATGTTCTTCTATGATGAGATTCAAGAGATGCTCAATCGTGGGGGAAGAGCTTTATTTCGGTGGTGTTTAGGGGGAGAAGGCTGGGACCTTGTTGATGGTGGTGACTCAGAGGAGGCAAGCTGCTATGGTGAGGTGAGGGGGGGTGGGGTGGGGAAGTGGATTCTATGTATTATTCTCTATTTGAAGGAGGAATTGGATTTTAGGGGAGCAGTGGCAGGGGCTGGTAGTTGTAGGGAATTTGGTAGAGGATTGCACTAAGGCGCACCTCAGAGTGCAGCTTAGGAGGATTCTGTTGGGAGATATGAACGTTTTCCAGACGCACATTTTAATGTGTTGTCTTGTGCGATATTCCAAGGTTTTTCCTCATTATCCATGGATCTGGAGAGGGCAGTGGGTGAGGTATTCCACATAAAATGGGATAAAAAGGGAAACCACCTCACTCTTGGGGAGTGGGAGGGGGGAACTATTTCACTGTCAGATTGTGTTTGTGCAAGTCCTGTTTAGCAGCACTTCATTCTCAGCAGGCTGATGTTATTGACTGCTGAGTGGTTCTTGACAGCAAAGGTGAACTTCTTCACTCTAGCGACTACAGTGATTTTCTTGCGCTTAATGACTTCATTGAGGATTTTTGTAAGCACCTGTTTAACAGAGTTTTGTTTTTGCCAGGAAATTCCCATGTCAGTAATGTTTCCATTTGATTACCAAATTGGCCATTTAAGTGTTCACACTTCTCTGGTCTTCGTTTCTATGAATCAGAAAGGGATAATGCAAATTGACTCTAGAGACGTTGTACAATTTGTTGAGTCTCTTGCTGATTTAACAGTATTTAAGCTATTAGATCTTCTGATATTTGTTGGAACTCACTGTCAATAGACAGCTGGTCCTGCTGGTTTTCTAAACGGTTGGAAGAGTATAGCAGTTGATCCTTCGTTAAATGGTCATGTAACATTGCCTTCACTATGTGCTGCCTACAAGAAGAATATGATTATATATACTGATAGCACAATCTTTGTTGTATAGTGCATATAAAAGTTGTATAGTGCATATAAAAGTAGTCAATGTAGTGAAGTGCTTTTCAAACTAGCCTACCCTCTCCTACCAGTTTATCAAGAATTCCTTGGCTCTGGTTCTTGGATGTGTAGAGAACCAAACTTGCACCGCCTCTGTCCTCACCACACTGAACTCGCTTCCCTGAGTGCATTAACCTGACCCCTCATTTTCAGAAGAGGGAGGCGGTGGCATAGTGATATTGTCACTCGACTAGTATTCCAGGGACCCAGGGTTGTGCTCTGGGGACCTGGGTTTGAATTCCACTACAGCAGTTGATGAAGTTTGAATTCAATAAAACTCTGGAATTACGAAATCATTGCCGATTGTTGTGAAAACCCATCTGGTTCACTAATGTCCTTTTGGTCTGGTCAACGTGTGACTCCAGACCTGCAGCAATCCCCATCCTCCACCACTCTCCATCTGGCTGGACTTGTTCTATCACTGAACAATTTCTCATTTAACTTGTCTCACTTCCTCCAAATAAAAGGTGTGGCTATGTGTACCTGTATGGGCCCCAGTTACGCCTGTCTCTCTGAGTTATGTGGAACATTCCTTGTTCCAGTCCTACTCAGACCCCCTCCCACAACTCTTTTTTTTTCTCTCGGTACATCGATGATTGTTTCGATGCCGCTTCATGCTCTCGTCTCGACCTGGAAAAATTAATTAATTTTGCTTTCAATTTCCACTCCTCTATCACCTTCACATTGTCCATCTCTGACACTCCCCTTCCATTCCTTGACCTCTCTGTCTTCATTTTTGGCAATAGACTGTCCACCAATATTCATTACAAACCCACTGATCCCCGTAGGTATCTTGGCTCCTCACACCCTGCTTCCTGTAAGAACTCCATCCCATTCTGTCAGTTCCTCTGCCTCCATCGCATCTGTTCTGATGATGCCACCTTCCAAAATGGCATTTCTGACATGTCTTTCTTCCTTCTTCCCTCTTCCTTAAATGAGGATCCCCCTCTCCACTGTGGTTGACGGGGCCTGACCCACCCTGTCTGACCCATCTCCTGCGCCTCTGCCCTCACACCTTCCTTTCCCTCCCAGAACCATGATTGGGCCCTCATTGCCCTCCCTTTTCATGCCACCAGCCTCCATATGCAAAGGATCATCCTGCGCCATTTCCGCCAACTCCAGCATGATACCACCACCACCACCAAACACATCTTCCCCCTCCCCCTCCCCCTCCCCTCCCCATCGGCATTCTGTAGGGACCGTTCCCTCCAGGACACCCTGGTCCACTCCTTCATCACCTCCAACTCCTCGTCCTCCTCACGCAGCACCTTCCCATGCAATTGCAGAAGGTGCAACACCTGCCCCTTTACCTCCTCCCTCCTTGTTGTCCAAGGGCCCAAACACTCCTTTCAGGTGAAGCAGCATTTCACTTGCACTTCCCTCAATTTAGTCTACTGCATTCAATGCTCCCAATGTGGTTTCCTCTACATTGGAGAGACCAAACGCAGACTGGGTGACCGCTTTGCGGAACACCTTCGGTCTGTCCACAAGCATGACCCAGACCTCCCTGTCGCTTGCCATTTCAACACTCCACCCTGCTCTCATGCCCACATGTCCGTCCTTGGCCCTGCTGCAATGTTCCAGTGAAGCTCAACGCAAACTGGAGGAACAGCACCTCATCTTCCGACTAGGCACTTTACAGCCTTCCGGACTTAACATTGAGTTCAACAACTTCAGATCATGAACTCTCTCCCCGATCTTCACCCCCTTTTTAATCCCTTTTTAACATAATTTATTTTAATTCAATTTTATTTTATTTTTTTACTTTTAAATTTGCTCATTTTTATTTCCACCACCATCCCCCCACCCCGGGCCATCTGTCACTTGTTCCATGTGCTTTCACAGAGCACTGACCCTTGTTCTGCTGTTCACACATTCTGCTTTCTTACCTTTATGCCACTATCAGCACCTTCTTTAGTCTTCACCACTACCATTAACTTTTCCTTTGTCTTGTGTCCATGACATCTTTGTCAATCTCTCCTTAGCCCCCACCTATCGCTGACCTTCTATCCCTGTGTTACCTGCTCCACCCCCATTAAACAGTATAAATTCCATCACATTTCTACTTCTCTTTAGCTCTGAAGAAGGGTCATATGGGCTTGAAACATTAACTCTGTTTCTCTCTCCATAGAGAGTTATAGAGGTCTACAGCACAGAAAAAGGCCCTTCGGCCCATCGAGTCTGTGCCAGCCAAACAAGTAACTAACTATTCTAATCCCATTTTCCATAACTAGGTCCATAGCCTTGTATGCCATGGCGTCGCAAGTGCACATCCAAATACTTCTTAAATGATATGAGGGTTTCTGCCTCTACCACCCTTTCAGGCAGTGAGTTCCAGATTCCCACCATCCTCTGGGTGAAAAAATTCTTCCTCACATCCCCTCTAAACCTCCTGCCCCTTACCTTAAATCTATGCCCCCTGGTTATTGATCCCTCCACCAAGGGGAAATGTTCCTTCCTGTCTACCCTATCTACGCCCCTCATAATTTTATACACCTCAATCATGTGCCCCTCTATCTCCTCTGCTCCAGGGAAAATAACCCCAGTCTATCCAATCTCTCCTCATAACTAAAACTCTCCAGCCCAGGCAACACCCTGGTAAATCTCCTCTGCACTCTCTCTAGTGCAATCACATCCTTCCTATAAAGCGGATTCCAGAACTGCACGCAATACTCTAGCTGTGGACTAACCAGTGTTTTATACAGTTCCAGCATAACCCCCCTGCTCTTATATTCTGTGCCTCAGCTAATAAAGGCAAGTATCCCACATGCCTTCTTAACCACTTTATCTACCTGTCCCATTAAATTAAGGGACCGGTGGACATGTACACCAAGGTCCCTCGGTACTTCCCAGGGTCCTACCATTCATTGTGTATTCACGTGCCTTGTTTGTCCTGCCCAAGTGCATCACCTCACATTTATCTAGATTAAATTCCATTTGCCACTGATCAGCCCATCTGACCAGCCCGTCTATATCCTCCTGTAATCTAAAGCTATCCTCACTAGTTACCACCTCACCAATTTTCGTGTCATCCACGAATTTACTGATCAACCCTCCTACATTCAAGTCTAAATCGTTTATATATACCACAAACAGCAAGGGACTCAACACCGATCCCTGTGGAACCCCACTGGACGCAGGCATCCAGTCACAAAAACACCCCTCGACCATCACCATCTGTTTCCTGCCACTCAGCCAATTCTGGAACCAATTTGCCAAATTGCCTTGGATCCCATGGGCTCTTACCTTCGTTATCAGTCTCCCGTGCGGGACCTTATCAAAAGCCTTGCTGAAGTCCAAGTAGACTATGTCAAATGCATTGCCCACATCTACACACCTGGTCACATCTTCTAAAACTTCAATCAAATTGGTCAGACATGACCTCCCCTTAACAAAACCATGCTGACTGTCCTTGATTAACCCCTGCCTCTCCAAGTGTAGCTTAATTCTGTCCCTCAGAATTGCTCCCAATAGTTTCCCCACCACTGAGGTTAGACTGACTGGCCTGTAGTTCCCTGGTTTATCCCTTCCTCCCTTCTTGAATCACGGTACCACATTGGCTGTCCTTCAGTCCTCTGGCACCTCTCCTGTGGCCAGAGAGCCTCCTTAGAGCCTCCTCCCTTTCTATGCTAATTTCTTTAATTATATCACAGTCCTTCTGCCCGATTTCCACGTCGTCCCTCTCACTTGTAAACACTGACACAAAGTATTCATTTAGAACCCTACCTACATCTTCCAGCTCCACACACAAATTACCACTATGGTCTTTAATGGGCCCTACTCTTTCCCTAGTTATCCTCTTACTCTTAATGTACTTGTAAAATAACTTTGGATTTTCCTTTATTTTATCTGCCAATGTTTTATCATTCCCCCTTTTTGCTCTACTGATTTCCTTTTTAAGTTTCCCCCGCCACATTCTATACTCCTCTAGGGCTTCTGCTGTTTCGATCCCTCGGTATCTGCCATCAGCTTCCCTTTTTCTCTTTATCCAATCCTGTATATCCCTTGACATCCAGGGTTCCCTGGATTGTTGGTCCCACCCTTTGTCTTTACTGGAATATGTTGGCCCTGTACTCTCCTTATTTCCTTCTAGAATGAGTCCCACTGCTCTGACGCAGATTTAACTAAAAGTAATTGCACCCAGTGCACTCTGGCCAAATCAGATCTGATCTTATTAAAATTGGCCTCCCCTCAATTTAGAACTCTGATTTCTGGCCCATCCTTGTCCTTTTCCATAACAACCTTGAATCTAACAGAGTTATGATCACTATCTGCAAAATGCTCCCCCACTGATACCTCTACCACTTGCCCAGCTTCATTCCCTAAAATTAAGTCCAGGACCGTCCCCTCTCTTGTAGGACCTTCTATGTACTGGCTTAAAAAGCTCTCTGGATGTATTTTAAGAATTCCGCTCCCTCTAAACTTATCACACTGTGACTAACCCAGTTAATGTTGGGGAAGTTGAAATCCCCCACAATTACTACCCTATTATTTTTACACTTTTCTGAAATTTGCCTACATATCTGCTCTTCTATTTCTCCCTGACTGTTTTGGGGCCTATATTACACTCCCAGCAATGTGATTGCTCCTTTTTTGATTTTCAGTTCTACCCATATGGCTTCATTTGAGGAGCCTTCTAAGATGTCATCCCTCCTTACTGCTGTAATTGATTCCTTGATCAATATTACGATACCCCCTCCTCTCTTATCTCCTTCCCTGTCTCGCCTGAAGACCCTATATCCTAGAATATTGAGCTCCCAATCCTGCCCCTCTCTCAACCATGTCTCTGTGACAGCAATGACATCATACTTCCATTTGTTAATTTGTGCCCTCAACTTACCTGCCTTATTTGTCAGACTCCTTGCATTAAAATAAATACCATCCAACCTTGCCAAACTCCCTTGTGCCTTAACTGGCCTATAATTTCTATGCCTTCCAGACTCACTTGTTCTCTCTTCCAATTTTGGCTGTGCATCTCCCCCTGCTGAACCTCCTATCAGGATTCCATCCCCCTGCCAAGTTAGTTTAAACCCTCCCTAACAACACAAGCAACCCTCCCTAACAGCACAAGCAAATCTCCCCGCAAGGATGTTGGTCCCATTCCGGTTCAGATGCAACCTGTCCATCTTGTACAGGTCCCACTGTCCCCAGAAATGGTCCCAATGTCCCAGAAATCTAAAGCCCTCCCTCCTGTGCCATCTCTCCAGCCACGCATTCATCTGGAATAACCTCCTATTTCTGTACTCATTAGCACATGGCATCGGAAGTAATCCAGAGGTTACTACCTTTTGAGGTCCTATTTTTTTAATCTGTTTCCTAGCTCCCTAAATTCTGCTTGCAGGACCTCATCCCTCTTTCTACCTATGTCCTTGGTACCAATATGTACCACGATCTCTGTCTGTTTGTCCTCCCTCTTTAGAATGCCCTGCAGCCATTCAGTGACATCCTTGACCCTGGCATCAGGGAGGCAATATACCATCCTGGGGTCACGTCTACAGCTGCAGAAACACCTGTCTGTTCCCCTTACTATTGAGTCTCCTACCACTATTGCTCTTCCCCTCTCCCCCCCCCCGCCCCCCCCCCACCCCCCTGTACAGCTGAGCCACTCACAGTGCCATGAACATTTCTGCACTCCCCAGAGGAACCATCACTCTCACCATTTTCCAACACAGAAAAACGGTTCTCGAGTGAGATGCACCCTGGGGATTTCCTGACTACCTGCCTGACACCTTTCTTCTGACTGGTCACCCATTCCCTCTTTGTCTGCACTTCCATAAGCTGTGGGGTGACCACGTCTAAAAACGTGCTATCCACAAAACTCTCAGCCTCGTGGATGCACCTCAGTGCCTCCAGCTGCCACTCAAACTCCAAAACTCGGAGCTCAAGGAGCTGCAGCTGGTGGCACTTGCTGCACATGTGGTTGGTCAGAGTGCAAGGGGCGTCTAGGACTTCCCACATGTTGCAGGCGGTACATAACACGGGACTGAGCTGCCCTGCCATGCCTCTAGTCGAAAAAAAAAACCCTTACTTTAAGTTAAATCCCTTACTTAAAGTTAAATACAGTAAAAAAAAGTTAAATTATTTATGTGCTTTAAATAAAAACTAGAACCCTTCCCTTTACTTAGCTTAATCTATTTTAAACTGGAGAAAAACACTTACCCACTACTCACCAATCAGCTCTCACCTTTGTGTTGACATAACTTTTTGAAGTGACTGCTTCACCACAATGCTGACTGCAGGACACTTCCCAGACTGCTTCACCGCGATGCTGACTGCAGGACACTTCCCAGACTGCTTCACCGCGATGCTGACTGCAGGACACTTCCCAGACTGCTTCACCGCGATGCTGACTGCAGGACACTTCCCAGACTGCTTCACCACGATGCTGACTGCAGGACACTTCCCAGACTGCTTCACCACGATGCTGACTGCAGGACACTCTTCCCAGACCTCTTGTGTTTTTCCAGCATTTTTTGTTTTTATTACTACAGCGATGCGGTTGGCTCTTAAATGCCCTCTGAGCAAGGGAAATTAGGGATGGGTAATAAATGCTGGCCTAGCCAGTGACACCCACATCCCATGAATGAATATTTTTAAAAAATCCCTTGAAGGCTGGTGTTTGCAGTGCACAATTTGAAAATTTGCGGATGACACGAATCTCAGAAGTGTTGTGAACTGTTGAGGAGGAGAGTGATAGACTCCAAGATGAGTCATTTTGGTTGGAAGAAAGAGGAGGCGAACCACATAGAAGAACAGAGAGTTCGTACGTGTGGAGCAGAGGAACTTGGGGCTATTTATGCACAAAACGTTGATGGTAGCAGGGTAAGTTGAGAAAGCGGTTAAAATAGCCTACAGGATCCTGGACTTTATGCCATGTATACAATTGTAAAAGTCAAATTTTTGAGACCCAATTTTTTTAGGCCAAAAGCATTGGGGTCAACTTTTAGATTGGTAATGCTTTTGAGGGATTGGCAAGTGTGCTTGATTTGGGTCCAAAAAAGACTTTTGCAATGGAATAAAGTAGAAACCAACAACACTAAAGTATTCATATTAATTCCCTTACATTTATTTGTTTTGTAACATCGCAAACATTTGCAGTGCACAATTTGAAAACTTGCAGATGACACAAACCTCAGAAGTGTTGTGAACTGTTGAGGAGGAGAGTGATAAACTCAAAGATGAGTCATTTTGGTTGGAAGAAAGAGCGGGCGAACCATGTAAAAGAACAGATAGAGTTCTAAAGTGTGGGGCAGAGGAACTTGGGGCTATTTATGCACAAAACGTTGATGGTAGCAGGGTAAGTTGAGAAAGTGGCATAACACTATTTATATTGTGTTGGATATAACATATATACCATAATGAATTAACTACAACGCATTGAAATCCTTCAAGATCACCCTGATCACTATCTGAATCCCTGAACAATTGATACCAATAGCCTGGTTGTAACTTTGACATCGTCATTCCACAAGTAATTGCCCTCCGTACCGTCGAGCACATTTGACATTCCACATTTTAGAACTGATTTTTGACACTATTGGGATCAAGTTCATTCCATTGTCTCCATGACCCATTGGCACCATGCTGCTGCTGACGGTGCTCACATATTTCTGCCTTTAGTGAATGTTTTATTGCCTTTCAACATCAAATTATCTTTCAGATACTGTCCTTGCGAGGTTTATTTATGCACGCCCCCAAGGGCTGAACAACGCCCGCAGGACACCTTGATGTTGGTTCACCCCACATCATGGGCTACGCCATCGACAAGATGGGATTCGAACAGCTCTCAGAGACACAAACCGTTTCTTTGTGTAATCCTCCTGGTCTCAAAATTCCACACTTCTTTGGTCCATTTCTTGCAACTGCCTTCATCCGCTCAGCCTTTCCTGTGAACATGGATGACTGCGCCTTTCTGAAGTTTCACTTTGGAGAGAGCTGAGAGCTTTGCGCTTGAATATCGCCATCGCTTTTAATCTTGTGTCGTCCGCCATACAAAACGGAAGTGTTGTGAGCCACGTCTTCTTGTGGCCAGTCGTTTTTGTAAGAACGTTGATTTTTTACCTGTTTTAGTAACCGTCTTGTTTGTTGGTATTTTGAAGTTTATCAGTGTTTCATTCACATTTTCAATGCAGGCCAGTCGATACACATTCTTCTCTCGATGCTGGATGACAATAAGGTGGAATTTGATGATTTCGTCATCGAGTTCAGGTGGCAGACGCTGTAAAATCTTTGCTTTCTGAGGCAGTACTGAATCGCACCTTTTTCATGAATCTTGTGCACCACCTGTCACTAGCCTTGGATTCTGAAATACCATCTTTCTTCACTTCTGAGGGCATGGAGTCAGATGACTCCACGGGTGAACATATCAAACTTTTGCTGATGTTTCTTAACCCATTCTCCAACTTTTTTTTTTATCTCCAGTTTAAGTTGAGTTGCTAATCTCGAAGGCATCGTGTTAGATCATGTGGTGCACATTAATCTTGTCGATTGGCTGGGATGTCGCTGCTAGAATTGGTAGAGGGAAAATCTAAAGGTTCCTGCGCGTACCTTTAAATTAATGAACCGTAGTAATTACCGATAAGTACTTAATCACAACGTGGTTTGATCCCTGAAAAGCTCCAGTCACCTTTTACACTGTGTGAAAAACTAACTTTTTTAGGCCAAAAGCCATGGGGTTGACTTTTACATGGGATCAACTTTTACACAAGTGCATACAGTAAACTGAGGCATAAAGTACAAAAGCAAGGAAGTTGTGGCGAACCTGTATTAGAAAACACTGGTTTGGCTTTAACTGGAATCTTGTGTCCAATTCTGGGCACAATGCTTTAGGAAGGATGTAAAGGCATTAGAGAGGGTGCAGAAAGGGTGTACCAGAATGGTTCCGGGGATGAGAGACTTCAGTCACGTGAACAGACTGGCAAAGCTGTGGCTGTTGCCCATTGAGAGGAGATTTGGTAGAGATGTTCAAAATCATGAGAGATCAGGACAGAGTAGATAGGGAGCGACTGTTCCCATTTTGGCAGGGTCAAGAACGAGAGAACACAGATTTAACTTGAATGACAAAAAAGGACCAAACACGACACGAGGAAAAGCTTTTCTACAAAGCGAGTGGTTAGAATCTGGAATGCGCAGCCTGAAAGTGTGGTGGAGACAGATCCAATTGCGACTTTCAAAAGAGTATTGGAGAATGATCTGATTGGAAAAGAATTTGCAGTGCTGCGGGGAAAAGACGGGGCAGTGGCACGAGGTGAGTTGCTCATATAGAGAACGGCATGACGCAACAGGCTGAATGGCCTCCGCTATGTTGTAACCATTGCTATGATTCGATGATACGAGACATCTTTTCCAGTTTTAACATCCGATCTGCCAACTCTGGCTTACTGAACCTTCAGAAACTTTTGCTTCTTAGACACACACTCGAACTTCTTTGCTTTCCTGCTGCTCTGATTTTGTTTAAAAGCCTCTCTCAAATCTTAAATATGTTGGACTGTGCTTTTGGGACCCCTTTGCTCTTCATGTTGATTTTTCTTGCTTTCCGCTTGGTGTTCTCTTTCCCTTTTTGAAGTGCTCTGGGACTTACCTTATCTCGGATGTTGATGCACATTGCTGCTGGGGTTTTAATTCTCCAATGAAGCCAGAGATAGAAGGGCAACTCAGTGATTCACAATACCCTATGGAAAATATATTCTTGCTCGCGAACTTCTCAAAATAAACTCATTATTGTCATTCACAAATCATCAGATTACCGCACCTGTGAAAGCATTTTTGGTATTTCTCACGTGTATCTTGAGAGTGAAGGGCTTCAAAAATAACTTTGCAAAATGTGTTGTTTATTCCAGAAACTGTTAACATGATACAGGCTTGTAACATCTGCTTTCTTTAAATAGAATTAAATAGACAATGAATGACGAATAATCAGCATGCTGAGCATTATTAATCATTCTTGAATGGAGATTATGTAATGAAAGGGATTTGATGGTGCTCTAATTCTAGGCCTGGTTCAGAGACATTTGTAATCCATTTGACTGCAGATAATCGCAATCCGGATTTATATTTTGAACTTTATTTCCACCTCATGATCACCAAATAATTATTTTCATGGTGCACATCAGAGATGAAACCTCTAGTTAATTTTGTTTGATAGTAACAGAATGTTATCCCCTGTGGGGCTGGCTGCTCATGTGACTCAGTCTTAGCCAGCTATAAATAGTAGACAGTCTGTCCGGAACCCTCTTGGGTACAAATTAAAATCCTTGCTGCCAATGTCTCTCTGCTATCTGGAGTGATCCTCCAAACCATATCTGACAGATGAAAATTTAATCAGCTCCACTGTGCTGTTGTAAAATCTCTTCTGAAATTTGACATTAATTCAGAAATAACTCTTTGAAAACTTTGATTTCTATTTGCCCCTGTGCGCAAATCATAGTGTTCATACAGGCACAGTTGTGAAGCAGGAGCTGTTGAGGAAAAAAAATGTTAAATCATGCTGAAATGATTTGAACAACAGTCATTTTTTTAAGCTTTCTGTTTGTGGGAGCTTGCTGTGAGCAAATTGGCTGCCACATTAACTACATTACAACAGTGGCTACACTTGAAAAATATTTGGTTGTAAAGTATTTTGGAACATCTTGTTAGTTAAGTTGCTATATAAATGCAAGTCTTTTTCTATATATCGATACAGATATCGATATAGATATATATACATATACACATTGTTCAATTTTCAGAAGATTGAAGCTTGGATAACAATTTTAGCTTCTCACAACTTCCATGATGAATTGATGCTTGTGGATTGAGCTTTTCCGCTCTTCCCCACAACCCCCTCCCCCCACCAAAGCCCTGTTTTATCAACCCTGTTTCTTCGGTCGGTGCTGTCGCTTGCTGTGATGAATTGCAGCCATTTGCCAGGATTGCTAGCCTTTCGTGTGCATGTCTGGATAGGTAGTATCAGTCAGGTATTTGAGTAGGAAAGTGGTGAAGACAGCATCACAGTCCAATCTAATTGTGTTTTGACCTAACATTCGTGCATACAAACTATCCAAGGAAGGATTGGGGTGCGGGGGGGGGCAGCGGTGTCACTGAATAATGAATTATCGAGCTAGAAGGATTGCTGAATAACAAATAATCCAACAGGGGAATCATTGGATTACAAACTGGCCACTTGTATTTTTGTGTCTGAGATTAGGAACCTAAGTACATTAAGTACAATAGTGAGTAAAATGTCACCCTGACATCTGTACCTCCTATATTCTACAAGTAATAATAGTAAGTGCATGAGTCTGAATCCCGATTTTTGCTTAAAGGGGAAGTACATTCACTGAATTATACCGAACATGATTTTAATTAAGTGCTTTTTGTCCATTTGTCAGCATTTCCTACTTTGTATTCAAGACTATTTTAGTAGAATTCTGATGCAATCATTGGTTCAGTCAGATTAAGCCCTGTGAGTATTAGCTGCTTGCTTCCTACTTCAGCTAAGATATCACAGCGTTTTCTGTTGACTGCAATGGGACAGCCTCAGGACATTGAGCACATCTTTATGTTCTGACAAGGATAACCCATCTCCTTTTTAAGGCTGCTGGAACTTAGTGCTGTTTTAACAGTATTCTTGGCCCATCCTCTGGGCTATTGCGATATGAGTGTACGTGAGGATTATTATGTAGCTTCACACTCTTCTTTTGACCTTGTGGAATCACTGTCGGTTTTATGTTAGGAATTCAGGAGCTTCTATGATAGAATCTGTAAGGAAGGATATAGAGCCTCAGTCCCTATCTGTGTGCGTTTTTTAACATTAGTGTCTTATGGGAGAGGGGGAGATAGAACAGGATGCGGGATTCAAGAAGGTCAGATTTAGCTTCATTGAAAATTTATTTCTGCAATTTGATGATCCAGTGGACGAGTTAAGATTTTCTCTTTGCAGAAACATTGACCTCCTTAACTTCCCACATTGTGTCCCCGAAAGTTACCTCTGGGAGATAACTTCGCATATGTTTTCACTGCACATTCATTTCTTGATATTTGTCCCGGTAGAAATAAGACAAAAAAAGCTTTTGAGAATGATAGAAATTGAAATTTACCTACGTTTTATGATGGCCAGTAAAAATAACTTTTTATATTCCGGAATTTAGCTCACTCAGCAATTTAATGATAGATTGACCAACAAAGCAGAAAAGCATGGGAACAAATCTGACGCGCCCAAGATTAAAAATGTGAGGGACAGGTGGAGAATGATCATGCATAATACTGTTCTTTCAGCTCTGTGACCTGATCTCAGGTTACTGGAAAACTTCCATTGATTGAAATCCTAAACTGACCACCGTCGTATTTTTAACTTGCAAAATGATGATTTGCTGCCATTCCAAATTGCCCCAGTGCTTGCTGTATGTTTTATAGGGTGTTGATTATTGCGATTGGAGGAATGTTTAATTATTTCTATTTATTTCTGCCAGGTTCACCATTGCAGTTAACTACCCCTGGGCCTTGGTAAATAAAGATTTATTCAGTGTCCTTGTCTGCTTATGTGCACAACTGCAAAATCTGTGCCCTGAGCGACATAGTGCCTGGCGTTGTCAGCTACCGAAGCAGCAAGGGAGCACACTGCAAAGCCTCAAGCGTGAACTAATTGAGTTTTATTTTTAAGCTTTGCGTCAGTGTTATGCGCAAGCATCAGAACTGACCAGCCAGTGTTGCGGGGCAGGAAAGAAGGTCCACCAGAAATTATTCATGGTGAAAGATATGGTCGGGTTGAGTTTTGTAGCTCAACATAAAAATTATGCATAACTGTGTTTCAGCAAAGTCAGCGGGGAATCGGGGGCAAATCAACTCTATCTGTAGATGGATTTCAGTGCAGATAGCTTGGTGTTAAGGGGTGGTATTCCTGATAGCTGATGCATTGTTGTACAGACAATATCGGTTAGTGATGCGACCATATAAGCTCTCCAGACTCCTCTTATTCGCACTCAAATAGAGTTCCTACAGCAGACCTAGGCCTGTTATCCTCTAAATATTTACATATTTATACATGCCATAAATGGGAGTAGTAGTATGCCATAGACTTAACAGGTTCACCTGAGTTATACCATGCTGGAGGTTATATGTCCTATCCATTATGCAGTGAAAGTTCGAAAATACTTCCAGGCTGCAACGAGAAGTCAACTTTAATTTGCAAGATACGTTAAGCTGTCTCAAATCATCATGTCTGAGATTTTTAGAAACTTTTCTGAATCTTTTACCTGAGTCTTTGAACATAGTATAATGAGCACGTGTTACCCCCAGATTTGTTCCCATACTTCTCTGATTTGTTGGTCAATCTATCATTAAATTGTTCCGTGTGCGAAATTCCTGAATACAAAACAGTTCCAGTTAAAACAAAACAAAAACAGAATTACCTGGAAAAACTCAGCAGGTCTGGCAGCATCGGTGGAGAAGAAATCAGTTAACGTTTCGAGCCTTCACGGCCCTTCGGCAGAACTGAAGCATAGTTAGGAGAGGGGTAAAATATAAGCTGGTTTAAGGTGGGGGGGTGCGGGGGGGGAGAGAGAAGTTGAGGGCGTGGTGATTGTGGAGATAAGCAAGCAGTGATAGGAGCAGATAATCAAAAGATGTCACAGACAAAAGGATCAAAGAGATGTTGAAGGTGGTGATATTTGTCTAAGAAAAGTGCTAATTAAGAATGGAAGACAGGACACTCAATGTACAGCTCTAGTGGGGGTGGGGTGGAAAAGACTAACAAGGTTTTAGTTTTAGATTTAAAAATAATGGAAATAGGCGGGGAAAGAAGAATCTATATAAATTATTGGAAAAAAAAAAGGAGGGTGGGGGGGGGAGAGAAACGGGGTGGGGATGGGGGGAGGGGGAGTTTAAGATCTAAAGTTGTTGAATTCAATATTCAGCCCGGAAGGCTGTAAAGTGCCTAGTCGGAAGATGAGGTGCTGTTCCTCCAGTTTGCGTTGGGCTTCACTGGAACAATGCAGCAAGCCAAGGACAGACATGTGGGCAAGAGAACAGGGTGGAGTGTCAAAATGGCAAGCGACAGGGAGGTTTGGGTCTTTCTTGCGGACAGACCGCAGGTGTTCTGCAAAGCGGTCGCCCAGTTTGCGTTTGGTCTCTCCAATGTAGAGGAGACCGCATTGGGAGCAACGAATGCAGTAGACTAAGTTAGGGGAAATGCAAGTGAAATCCTGGCAGACCGATCGTGTCAGCCTGTTCCTGCCCCACGGAACTCATTTCTCGTTATCTTGACTCCCTTCTCTCTCCCCTTGTCCAGTCCCTTCCCACCTACATCCGTGATTCCTCTGACACCTTACGTCACATCAACAATTTCCAGTTCCCTGGCCCCAACCGCTTCCTCTTCACCATGGATGTCCAATCCCTCTACACCTCCATCCCCCACCAGGATGGTCTGAGGGCCCTTAGCTTCTTCCTTGAACAGAGGCCCCAACAATCCCCATCCACCACTACTCTCCTCCGTCTGGCTGAACTTGTTCTCACACTGAACAATTTCTCCTTTAACTCCTCTCACTTCCTCCAAATAAAAGGTGTGGCTATGGGTACCCGCATGGGCCCCAGCTATGCCTGTCTCTTTATGGGGTATTTTGAACATTCCTTGTTCCAGTCCTACTCCGGCCCCCTCCCATAACTCTTTCTCCGGTACATCGATGATTACTTCGGTGCTGCTTCAAGCTCTCGTCGGGACCTGGAAAAATGTATTAATTTTGCTTCCAATCTCCACCCCTCCATCATTTTCACATGGTCCATCTCTGACACTTCTCTTCCCTTCCTTGACCTCTCTGTCTCAATTTCTGATGATAGACTGTCCACCAATATCCATTACAAGCCTACCGACTCCCACAGCTACCTCGACTACAGCTCCTCACACCCCACTTCCTGTAAAGACTCCATCCCATTCTCTCAGTTCCTTCGCCTCCGTCGCATCTGTTCTGATGACGCTACCTTCAAAAACAGCTCCTCTGACATGTCTTCCTTCTTCCTTAACCGAGGTTTTCCATCCACGGTCGTTGACAGGGCCCTCAACCGTGTCTGGCCCATATCCCGCGCATCCTACCTCACACCTTCTCCTCCTTCCCAGAAACATGATAGGGTCCCCCTTGTCCTCACTTATCACCCCACCAGCCTCCGCATTCAAAGGATCATCCTCTGCCATTTCCGCCAACTCCAGCATGATGCCACCACCAAACACATCTTCCCTTCACCCCCCTTGACGGCATTCCGTAGGGATCGTTCCCTCCGGGACACCCTAGTCCACTCCTCCATCACCCCCTACTCCTCAACCCCCACCTATGGCACCTCCCCATGCCCACGCAGAATATGCAACACCTGCCCCTTCACTTCCTCTCTCCTCACCGTCCAAGGGCCCAAACACGGCCCAAACACTCCTTTCAAGTGAAGCAGCATTTCATTTGCATTTCCCCTAACTTAGTCTACTGCATTAGTTGCTCCCAATGCGGTCTCCTCTACATTGGAGAGACCAAACGCAAACTGGGCGACCGTTTTGCAGAACACCTGCAAAGAAAGACCCAAACCTCCCTGTCGCTTGCCATTTTAACACTCCACCCTGTTCTCTTGCCCACATGTCTGTCCTTGGCTTGCTACATTGTTCCAGTGAAGCCTAACGCAAACTGGAGGAACAGCACCTCATCTTCCGACTAGGCACTTTACAGCCTTCCGGGCTGAATATTGAATTCAACAACTTTAGATCTTAAACTCCCCCTCCCCCCATCCCCACCCCGTTTCTCTTTTCCTTCCCCCCCCCCCTTTTTTTTCAATAATTTATATAGATTCTTCTTTCCCCACCTATTTCCATTATTTTTAAATCTAAAACTAAAACCTTGTTAGTCTGTCCACCCCACCCCCACTAGAGCTGTACTTTGAGTATCCTGTCTTCCATTCTTAATTAGCACTTTTCTTAGACAAATATCACCACCTTCAACACCTCTTTGATCCTTTTGTCTGTGACATCTCCTATCACTGCTTGCTTATCTCCACAATCACCACACCCTCAACTTCTCTCTCTTCCCCCCCCCCCCGCCCCCCCTCCCCACCTTAAACCAGCTTATATTTCACCTCTCTCCTAACTATGCTTCAGTTCCGCCGAAGGGTCGTGAGGACTCGAAACGTTAACTGATTTCTTCTCCACCGATGCTGCCAGACCTGCTGAGTTTTTCCAGGTAATTCTGTTTTTGTTTTGGATTTCCAGCATCCGCAGTAGCTTTTAGCTTTTTGTTTTTATCCAGTTGGAACAAGGTCATTGCATGAGAGGGAAAGCTGTTGGAACGCATACCACTCCACGCTGCTTTTTGGCACTGCAGATCACAGCAGCCCTTTCATCCTTGTGCAAAGCAGTTTAACTTTTCAGGCAGATGGCCTGGGAGCTGATGACTTCTGGCATTTTGGTGCTTTCATTATCTTCGAACACTTGACATTATCAAATAACTTGATCCCATGAACAACCCTTAGTAGGCATTACACACCTGCAAGCTTTGTATTAGCACATGTTTCAAGGACAATTTTCAGTGCAGCTTGTGTAAAATGACTTCCCTCTGGAAGAGAGACTGACCAAAAAAGCTATTTAGAGAAATGTATTTAATTGCTAGAAAAATAGATTATATGACCAAATATATTAACTGTATAGCCTCTATAATGCTTTAACTCAAAAAAAGAAAACTTTTTCGGAAGGATCTATTCTTGAATTCACATGACCTTGGACTATCTAAAGTTCTGTCTCAACCCAGAAGTCAGATTATGCAGCACGAGAGAAGGCCATTCTGCCCATCATGTCTGTTTGAGCTCTTTGAAAAAACTGCCCACTTCGTCTTACTCACTTGCTCTTTCCCCATAGCCCTGCATCTTCCCCCTTTTCAAGGATTTAGTCGATTCTCTTTTGAAAGTTACTATTGAATCTGCTCTCGCCACTCTTTCAGGCAGCATGTTCCAGATCAAATAACTTTTTTTTTAAAAACTCATTCTCCTTTTATTTATTTTAAGCCTGTGTCCTCTGGTTGCCAAACTTGCTGCCATACAGTGGAAGCAGTTTCTCCCTATCTGCCGTTTCAAAATCCCTCATAATTTTGACCCATTTATGTTTGAGTATGCTGGACACCAGTTGACCTCAATCTTTTGCATTTACTTTTTCTTCAAACCATAAATTATCCCCACTCATACATTTTATCCATAAAAGAGCAATCTATTTGGCCTGAGTGTGCGCATCACCAGTGTTGGCTGAGAGCAAAACTCCTCAGTCCATTGCCCAATTTCACGCACATTGTTTGTCCTGATTTGGTTCATTTGGCAGAATGACTAAACACTGCTGGTAAGCTTGGTACTGACAATGTAAAGAAATGGGAAAATATATTATGAAATGTTCTACCTGGACAAAGATGTTCCTGAATGGGAAATTCGGTATAGTGTGAGTAAATAAGACTTGATTTGATTAGAGTGGGACCTCCCTTGTGCATTAGTGTTGTGAATATGTTGGTGGTTAAGTGGAATGAGTTTCGTTTTACAGGTGGATTCTGACGGTACCTGCCCCCAGCCTCAAACATGTTATCTTTTATGTGGCTGAGGAGAAACCAAAAGATGATTTGGTCCATCTTCGATTTCCATAAATCCATCCCCTGGTGACCAATCGCACCATGCTGTGGCTGGTCCTATCCCCAAGTAAAACGATAAGCTGCATATTTATAAAAACAAAAAACTGCGGATGCTGGAAATCCAAAACAAAAACAGAATTACCTGGAAAAACTCAGCAGGTCTGGCAGCATCGGCGGAGAAGAAAAGAGTCGACGTTTCGAGTCCTCATAACCCTTCATCAGAACTGAGTAAAATTAGGAGAGGGGTGAAATATAAGCTGGTTTACCCCAACTCCCCCCCCCCCCCCCCCACCTTAAACCAGCTTATATTTCACCCCTCTCCTAATTTTACTCAGTTCAGCTGAAGGGTCATGAGGACTCGAAACGTCAACTCTTTTCTTCTCCGCTGATGCTGCCAGACCTGCTGAGTTTTCCCAGGTAATTTTGTTTTGAGCTGCATATTTATCTGGAGTAATTAAATATGTTTACCCTCTCCTGCCACTCGCTGTTATTTGCATAAAATTTAGAGGACAGAAACAGGCCATTCGGCCAACTGCCCTATGCCAATGTTTATGCCACCTGAAACACTCTCCAATCAACTTCGTCTAACCTTGTTAGTACTTCCTCCTTTCACCAATGACAACACTGACTCAGATTGAGGTACATGGCCTCTGGCAGCTTTCCACCCCTTTGGCCAAGCACCAATTCTTTTTGAGCCTAGGCTGCGAAGAGTTGGCGAGGATTTTGACGGTGAAGTATTCGAGCTGAGGCATGTCCTATCCTCTCCTCTCTTGTCCTCTTTTGTGTGTGCTTGACAACTTAGCGTGGTTTAAGAGTGGAAACCCTACTAATGTTCTTTTTTTTCTCTCCACGCAAGCTTGGGCACTGATACTGATTTCAGTTTGCTCACTGTCAACTCTGCCAGCTTAGCACAGAGCAAGGAGCATACCTGGCACTTTGATTGCCTGACATAAAAACAAGAAAATGCTAGAACTACTCAGCAGATCAGGCAGCATCTGTAGATGGAGAAACAGAGTAAAGGTTACATGGAGGGAAACAGAATTAATGTTTTGTATAAACATTACCTTTGTCTCCACAGATGCTGCGTATTTCCAGCATTTTTAAATTTTTACATTATTTCAGACTTCCAGCACCTGCACTATTTTGCTTTGGTGCTTTGCTGGTCTGATTAGATTGACCCTTGACCGGATCACTCATTTACATCGAATAATTGTCATGGAAGCTTGTAAGCAAATCCTTAAGCTGAATTAATTCCAGAAAAGAGTTACGTTCCTTTTTTTTTTAATACTGTCAACATAATCTTTTTGGGGCCAGTCTTATCATCAGGAAGCCTTTGGAAAAATTATCATTTTTTTTTCCTCCTTTATTGAGTGCATCTTTATCATACGTTGGAGAGAGAAGTTGAAGAGCAGTTATCGAATTGAGAGATGTACTGAGAATTGTATTTTAGATAAAACCACTCCAGAAATATTTAGGATTAAGTGACGCCATTTGATAAGATTAATGCAATGCACTAAACTTATTTTGGTGGAATTAATCTGCTTAGAGACTGCGAGTAGTAGTTCTCTTCAACCAACGCAAGAGGCTGGAACCACAACTTCAGTCAATATGAGAAATTGAATTGACATCCAGGTGTCAATAATTTTTATCGGCGCATGTTCAGGGAAAGGATGTTGAATGGCAATTAGCTATTTTTCTCCCGTAGTTTTATTCCTCATCTTTCCCCATATCTTGCCGTCTTCACACAATTCTTTTCCACCCTTGACTGGCAATCAACTGCACTGCACTCCAATTAACAGGCGTCTAGCCTTTGCTCAGTAACTTCCCGCCAGGGCATGATCAAAATCAAGGCCTTATCACAGGGAAGTTGTATGCGTAAATACCTGAGGTACCATTTTTGTGGTGCAGTGTGTTGGAGCAGTAATGCATTGTGCTACTGAACTGCTTACAAAGTTTGAGATATTACAAGAGAATCCTGATAAGGGTCAGTATATATGTATTATGTACATTATATTTTGACAAGTTTGCAATGAAGATTCTGTTGAAATCTAGCAAATATTTATGCCAAGAAATTTGCAGTGGTTGGGTCTTCAAACGTCTTCGAAACCCGCCCCTTAAATGAAGTTTTGCAAAACCTCTCCTTGCCTCTCCCTGGCTTGTCGTCTGTTCCCTTACACCCATCTGTGAGCTGTCTTGGGACATTCTTTGAGTTAAAAATTCTTTACAAATTGGGGTCACCTTGCTGATTTGGAGCTGTCGAATTAACTATCTTAGTTTATCAGCAAACCTAAAATGGCCAACACTAATGACTGGTCGATAAAACTAGTCTTACCATCATCCTTTGACCTCAGGAGCTTTTTCTTTTATCCAAATGACAGGTGCTGCAGCAAATGTGTTTTTCGTATTAGTGCAAACTGAAACAGAGTGATGAACAAAATAAAAAGGAAAAGCATTTGGTCGAATGAAACACTGACACATCATGCTTTTTCCTAAGTTACTTTTTGTTTGGTTTACATGGCTATAACTGCTATTTTGTTATGCCGTGCTATCTAAGCCATAACTGTTCAGGGGTTGCTCTGGTCACGGTGTTATGACGTGTTAAATGTGTTGGTGAAAGTTTCTGCAGCCCACTATTACAAATAAACTCATAAATTCCTTTCAAAAGAACGTATTTATAAGCTGGATAGAAGTTGAACAGCGACATGTCCATGAATGCATTTATGACCAAAAGATTTGTAGCTCTATTTTTGTCAGTTGCAAACCCCATGAAAAATCTACC
>NW_027598805.1:0-2500 GCF_964194155.1 Cetorhinus maximus
CTCACTCTCACACACTCACACTCACTCTCACATACTCACACTCACACACACACACTCACTCTCACACACACACACTCACTCTCACACTCTTACACACTCACTCTCTCACACTCACACCCTCTTACACACTCACTCTCACACAATCATACACTCTTACGCACCCAATCACACGCATTCTCACGCGCTCACACCCCCAATCACACTCACACTCACGCACTCACTCACACTCTCACACATTCTTACACACCCAATCACAAGCACACTCTTACACTCTTACACACTCACTCTCACACAATCATACACTCTTACGCACCCAATCACACTCATTCTCACACACTCAATCATGCTTACTCTCTCACACTCACTCTTACAAACTCACGCTCACACACTCAATCTCACTTTTACACCCTCAATCACACTCACTCACACACCCAATTACACTCACTCTCACACTCACACACACACACACACACACACACTCAATCACTCACACTCACACACTCAATCACTCTCACTCGCACACACACACTTTTGTATACTCAATCAATTACACTCTCTCACACACATACTTACACACTCAATCACACTCACTCACACACACTCTCAGTCTCAATCGCACTGATACACACTAACACACTCAATCACACTTACTCTCACACACTCTATCACGCTTAATCTCACACACTCAACCACACTCACCACTCACTCTCATACTCTCACACTCTTACACACTCAATCACACACTCTCACACACTCTCACATTCTTACACTCTCAATCACACTCACTCAGACACTCACACACTCTTACACTCTCAATCACACTCACTTTCACACACACTCAATCACACACACTCTCACTCTCAATCACATTGATACACACTAACACACTCAATCACACTCACTCTCACACACTCTATCACACTTAATCTCATACACTCTTACACACTCACTCACACACTCAATCACACACTCTCACATTCTCACACTCTCAATCACACTCACTCTCACACACTCCCACACTCTTACACACTCAATCAGACTCAGTCTCTCATACATGCTCTTTCACACTCATTCTCACACACTCAATCATACTCACTCTCTCACACACACACTCTTACATTCTCAATCACACCCACTCTGACACTAACACACTCTCACACACTCAATCACACTCAGTCTCTCAGACACTCTCAATCACATTCATTCTCACACACTGTTACACACTGATTTACACTACTTCTCACACACTCACACACTCTTACACACTCAATCACACAGGCTGACACACTCAATCACACATGCTCACACACTCAATCACACTCTTACACACACTTACACACTCACTCACACTCCCACACACACTTTTACACACTCAATCACATTCACACACTCACTCTCACACTCTTACACAATCACACTCACAATCCCAGTCAGACACACACTCAGACACACACTCCCTCATACACACACTCACAGACACACACTCACACTGACTCTTTCTCTCTCTAACACACACATACTTATACTCTCTCTCTTCCTCTCTCTCTCTCTCACACACTCACATTCTCTCACACACACTCACATTCTCTCTCACAAGCTCTCTCTCATACACTTCTCACTCACACGCACACTATGCTCACTCTCACACACACACACATTCTCTCTCTCCCTCTCACACTCAGACTCACACACACACACACACACACACATTCTCTCTCTCTCTCCCTCGCACACTCAGACTCACACACACACACACATTCTCTCTCTCTCCCTCGCACACTCAAACTCTCACACACACACACACACATTCTCTCTCTCTCCCCCTCGCACACTCAGACACACACACACACACATTCTCTCTCTCTCCCTCGCACACTCAGACTCACACACACACACACACACACACATTCTCTCTCTCTCCCTCGCACACTCAAACTCTCACACACACACACACACACATTCTCTCTCTCTCTCCCTCGCACACTCAGACACACACACACACACACACACATTCTCTCTCTCTCTCTCCCTCGCACACTCAGACACACACACACACACACACACATTCTCTCTCTCTCCCCCTCGCACACTCAGACACACACACACACACACACACACACATTATCTCTCTCTCCCTCACTCAGACACACACACACACACACACACACACACATTCTCTCTCTCTCTCCCTCGCACACTCAGACTCACACACACACACATTCTCTCTCTCTCCCCCTCGCACACTCAGACACACACACATTCTCTCTCTCTCCCTCGCACACTCAGACACACACACACACACACACATTCTCTCTCTCTCTCTCCCTCGCACACTCAGACACACACACACACATTCTCTCTCTCTCTCCCTATCACTCACAGACTCACACACACACACACATTCTCTCTCTCTCCCTCGCACACTCAGACACACACACACACACACACATTCTCTCTCTCTCTCCCTCGCACACTCAGACACACACACACACACACACAC
>NW_027598805.1:12500-30000 GCF_964194155.1 Cetorhinus maximus
GTGTTTGATGGGGACAGTGTGGAGGGAGCTTTACTCTGTATCTAACCCCGTGCTGTACCTGTCCTGGGAGTGTTTGATGGGGACAGTGTAGAGGGAGATTTACTCTGTATCTAACCCCGTGCTGTACCTGTCCTGGGAGTGTTTGATGGGGACAGTGTAGAGGGAGATTTACTCTGTATCTAACCCCGTGCAGTACCTGCCCTGGGAGTGTTTGATGGGGTCTGAGCTGAGGTGTAATGTATTTAACTCTGAGGCTTGTGAATCTTTGGATCTTTCTCACCCTGAGAGCTATGGAAGTTCCTTCATTTAGTCGCTTCCAGGTTGGATGTTGGATTTTAGGCATTGGATGAGGGACCATGTTTTGGGATTGGCATGGAGTCGATGACGTGGACGATCAGCCTGAATGTTGGCCAAGTGCTCCTCCTCCTCCTGTTTCATGTTGCCCTCACATCGATCTCTCTTCTTTGCAGGCGAAGAAGGAATTTACTCCGATTTGGTCATTGTTGGAGCTCATCCTGACCCCAAAGATCCAGGCCAGGCCCAAGGCGAGCGGGCGCAGGCCGGGCCAAAGGGGCCCCCTGAACGGAGGGTGGAGGCCGGGGCTGGGCCTAGCGCAGGCTCGGTCAGGCAGCAGGAACCAGCTCAGGATTCAACCTACACCCGTCTGAAGCCACGACCCGAGGACGCCGACTATCATCCCTTCAGGACCCAGAGACCTGACGACCAAAGTGTGGTGGCCTTTTCAGCACAAGATGGTGAAGTGAACATTCAGACATCTCCATAAAACTACAAGCGGGAATTGGGAACTGAGATAAAGACAACGTCACTCCCGGGAACTAATATATCAATATATTCGTAACACCCAAATAACCATTGCTTAGATACGTAACTCACTCCCGGGTATCTGTTATTCTGTATATAAACCACCCCCCGAAACCCTCGATTAGATTCCAGTCTGTAACTCACTCCCGGGTATCTGTTATTCTATATATAAACCACCCCGAACCCCTCGATTAGATTCCAGTCTGTAACTCACTCCCGGGTATCTGTTATTCTGTATATAAACCACCCCCTGAAACCCTCGATTAGATTCCAGTCTGTAACTCACTCCCGGGTATCTGTTATTCTATATATAAACCACCCCGAACCCCTCGATTAGATTCCAGTCTGTAACTCACTCCCGGGTATCTGTTATTCTGTATATAAACCACCCCCCGAAACCCTCGATTAGATTCCAGTCTGTAACTCACTCCCGGGTCTCTGTTATTCTATATATAAACCACCCCGAACCGCTCGATTAGATTCCAGTCTGTAACTCACTCCCGGGTATCTGTTATTCTATATATAAACCATCCCGAACCCCTCGATTAGATTCCAGTCTGTAACTCACTCCTGGGTATCTGTTATTCTATATATAAACCCCCCCCGAACCCCTCGATTAGATTCCAGTCTGTAACTCACTCCCGGGTATCTGTTATTCTATATATAAACCCACCAAACCCCTCGATTAGATTCCAGTCTGTAACTCACTCCCGGGTATCTGTTATTCTGTATATAAACCACCCCGAACCCCTCGATTAGATTCCAGTCTGTAACTCACTCCCGGGTATCTGTTATTCTGTATATAAACCACCCCGAACCCCTCGATTAGATTCCAGTCTGTAACTCACTCCCGGGTATCTGTTATTCTGTATATAAACCACCCCCCGAAACCCTCGATTAGATTCCAGTCTGTAACTCACTCCCGGGTCTCTGTTATTCTATATATAAACCACCCCGAACCCCTCGATTAGATTCCAGTCTGTAACTCACTCCCGGGTATCTGTTATTCTATATATAAACCATCCCGAACCCCTCGATTAGATTCCAGTCTGTAACTCACTCCTGGGTATCTGTTATTCTATATATAAACCACCCCGACCCCCTCGATTAGATTCCAGTCTGTAACTCACTCCCGTGTATCTGTTATTCTATATATAAACCCACCAAACCCCTCGATTAGATTCCAGTCTGTAACTCACTCCCGGGTATCTGTTATTCTGTATATAAACCACCCCGAACCCCTCGATTAGATTCCAGTCTGTAACTCACTCCCGGGTATCTATTATTCTGTATATAAACCACCCCGAACCCCTCGATTAGATTCCAGTCTGTAACTCACTCCCGGGTATCTGTTATTCTATATATAAACCACCCCGAACCCCTCGATTAGATTCCAGTCTGTAACTCACTCCCGGGTATCTGTTATTCTATATATAAACCACCCCGAACCCCTCGATTAGATTCCAGTCTGTAACCCACTCCCGGGCATCTGTTATTCTATATATAAACCACCCCGAACCCCTCAATTAGATTCCAGTCTGTAACTCACTCACGGGTATCTGTTATTCTATATATAAACCACCCCGAAGCCCTCGATTAGATTCCGGTCTGTAAATCACTCCCGGGTATCTGTTATTCTGTATATAAACCACCCCGAACCCCTCGATTAGAATCCAGTCTGTAACTCACTCCCGTGTATCTGTTATTCAATATATAAACCCCCCCGAACCCCTCAATTAGATTCCAGTCTGTAACTCACTCCCGGGTGTCTGTTATTCTATATATAAACCACCCCAAATCCTCGATTAGATTCCAGTCTGTAACTCACTCCCGGGTATCTGTTATTCTATAAATAAACCCCCCGGACACCTCGATTAGAATCCAGTCTGTAACTCACTCCCGGGTATCTGTTATTCTACATATAATCCACCCCAAACCGCTCGATTAGATTCCAGTCTGTAACTCACTCCCGGGTATCTGTTATTCTGTATATAAACCACCCCGAACCCCTCGATTAGATTCCAGTCTGTAACTCACTCCCGGGTATCTGTTATTCTATATATAAACCACCCCCGAACCCCTCGATTAGATTCCAGTCTGTAACTCACTCCCGGGTATCTGTTATTCTCTATATAAACCCCGCCGAACCCCTCGATTAGATTCCAGTCTGTAACTCACTCCCGGGTATCTGTTATTCTATATATAATCCACCCCGAACCCCTCAATTAGATTCCGGTCTGTAACTCACTCCCGGGTATCTGTTATTCTATATATAAACCCCCCCGAACCCCTCGATTAGATTCCAGTCTGTAACTCACTCCCGGGTACCTGTTATTCTGTATATAAACCACCCCGAACCCCTCGATTAGATTCCAGTCTGTAACTCACTCCCAGGTATCTGTTATTCTATATATAATCCACCCCGAACCCCTCGATTAGATTCCGGTCTGTAACTCACTCCCGGGTATCTGTTATTCTATATATAAACCCCCCCGAACCCCTCGATTAGATTCCAGTCTGTAACTCACTCCCGGGTACCTGTTATTCTGTATATAAACCACCCCGAACCCCTCGATTAGATTCCAGTCTGTAACTCACTCCCGGGTATCTGTTATTCTATATATAAACCACCCCGAACCCCTCGATTAGATTCCAGCCTGTAACTCACTCCCGGGTATCTGTTATTCTGTATATAAACCACCCCGAACCCCTCGATTAGATTCAAGTCTGTAACTCACTCCCGGGTATCTGTTATTCTATAAATAAACCCCCCCGAACCCCTCGATTAGATTCCAGTCTGTAACTCACTCCCGGGTATCTGTTATTCTATATATAAACCACCCCGAACCCCTCGATTAGATTCCAGTCTGTTACTCACTCCCGGGTATCTGTTATTCTATATATAAACCACCCCGAACCCCTCGATTAGATTCCAGTCTGTAACTCACTCCCGGGTATCTGTTATTCTATATATAAACCCCCCCGAACCCCTCGATTAGATTCCAGTCTGTAACTCACTCCCGGGTATCTGTTATTCTATATATAAACCACCCCGAACCCCTCGATTAGATTCCAGTCTGTAACTCACTCCCGGGTATCTGTTATTCTATATATAAACCACCCCGAACCCCTCGATTAGATTCCAGTCTGTAATTCACTCCCGGGTATCTGTTATTCTGTATATAAACCACCCCGAACCCCTCGATTAGATTCCAGTCTGTAACTCACTCCCGGGTATCTGTTATTCTATATATAAACCACCCCGAACCCCTCAATTAGATTCCAGTCTGTAACTCACTCCCGGGTATCTGTTATTCTACATATAAACCCCCCCGAACCCCTCGATTAGATTCCAGTCTGTAACTCACTCCCGGGTATCTGTTATTCTGTATATAAACCACCCCGAACCCCTCGATTAGAATCCAGTCTGTAACTCACTCCCGTGTATCTGTTATTCTATATATAAACCACCCCAAACCGCTCGATTAGATTCCAGTCTGTAACTCACTCCCGGGTATCTGTTATTCTATATATAAACCACCCCGAACCCCTCGATTTGATTCCAGTCTGTAACTCACTCCCGGGTATCTGTTATTCTATATATAAACCACCCCGAAGCCCTCGATTAGATTCCGGTCTGTAACTCACTCCCGGGTATCTGTTATTCTGTATATAAACCACCCCGAACCCCTCGATTAGAATCCAGTCTGTAACTCACTCCCGTGTATCTGTTATTCTATATATAAACCACCCCGAAGCCCTCGATTAGATTCCGGTCTGTAACTCACTCCCGGGTATCTGTTATTCTGTATATAAACCACCCCGAACCCCTCGATTAGAATCCAGTCTGTAACTCACTCCCGGGTATCTGTTATTCTATATATAAACCACCCCAAACCGCTCGATTAGATTCCAGTCGGTAACTCACTCCCGGGTATCTGTTATTCTATATATAAACCACCCCGAACCCCTCGATTTGATTCCAGTCTGTAACTCACTCCCGGGGTATCTGTTATTCTGTATATAAACAACCCCGAACCCCTCGATTAGATTCCAGTCTGTAACTCACTCCCGGGTGTCTGTTATTCTATATATAAACCACCCCAAATCCTCGATTAGATTCCAGTCTGTAACTCACTCCCGGGTATCTGTTACTCTATATATAAACCACCCCGAACCTCCCCGATTAGATTCCAGTCTGTAACTCACTCCCGGGTATCTGTTATTCTATATATAAACCCCACCGAACCCCTCGATTAGATTCCAGTCTGTAACTCACTCCCGGGGTATCTGTTATTCTATATATAAACCACCCCAAACCCCTCGATTAGATTCCAGTCTGTAACTCACTCCCGGGTATCTGTTATTCTATATATAAACCACCCCGAACCCCTCGATTAGATTCCAGTCTGTAACTCACTCCCGGGTATCTGTTATTCTATATATAAACCACCCCGAACCCCTCGATTAGATTCCAGCCTGTAACTCACTCCCGGGTATCTGTTATTCTATATATAAACCACCCCGAACCCCTCGATTAGATTCCAGTCTGTAACTCACTCCCGGGTATCTGTTATTCTATATATAAACCACCCCGAACCCCTCGATTAGATTCCAGCCTGTAACTCACTCCCGGGTATCTGTTATTCTATATATAAACCCCCCCGAACCCCTCGATTAGATTCCAGTCTGTAACTCACTCCCGGGTATCTGTTATTCTATATATAAACCCCCCCGAACCCCTCGATTAGATTCCAGTCTGTAACTCACTCCCGGGGTATCTGTTATTCTATATATAAACCACCCCGAACCCCTCGATTAGATTCCAGTCTGTAACTCACTCCCGGGTATGGTATTCTGTATATAAACCACCCCGAACCCCTCGATTAGATTCCAGTCTGTAACTCACACCCGGGTATCTGTTATTCTATATATAAACCACCCCGAACCCCTCGATTAGATTCCAGTCTGTAACTCACACCCGGGTATCTGTTATTCTATATATAAACCACCCCGAACCCCTCGATTAGATTCCAGTCTGTAACTCACTCCCGGGTATCTGTTATTCTATATATAAACCCACCCCGAATCCCTCGATTAGAATCCAGTCTGTAACTCACTCCCGGGTATCTGTTATTCTATATATAAACCACCCCGAACCCCTCGATTAGATTCCAGTCTGTAACTCACTCCCGGGTATCTGTTATTCTGTATATAAACCCCCCCGAACCCCTCGATTAGATTCCAGTCTGTAACTCACTCCCGGGTATCTGTTATTCTGTATATAAACCACCCCGAACCCCTCGATTAGATTCCAGTCTGTAACTCACTCCCGGGTATCTGTTATTCTGTATATAAACCACCCCGAACCCCTCGATTAGATTCCAGTCTGTAACTCACTCCCGGGTATCTGTTACTCTATATATAAACCCCCCCGAACCCCTCGATTAGATTCCAGTCTGTAACTCACTCCCGGGTATCTGTTATTCTATATATAAACCCCCCCGAACCCCTCGATTAGATTCCAGTCTGTAACTCACTCCCGGGTATCTGTTATTCTATATATAAACCACCCCAAACCGCTCGATTAGATTCCAGTCTGTTACTCACTCCCGGGTATCTGTAATTCTATATATAAACCCCCCCGAACCCCTCGATTAGATTCCAGTCTGTAACTCACTCCCGGGTATCTGTTATTCTGTATATAAACCACCCCGAACCCCTCGATTAGATTCCAGTCTGTAACTCACTCCCGGGTATCTGTTATTCTGTATATAAACCACCCCGAACCCCTCGATTAGATTCCAGTCTGTAACTCACTCCCGGGTATCTGTTACTCTATATATAAACCACTCCGAACCCCTCGATTAGATTCCAGTCTGTAACTCACTCCCGGGTATCTGTTATTCTATATATAAACCTCATTCCTGAACCCCTCGATTAGATTCCAGTCTGTAACTCACTCCCGGGTATCTGTTATTCTATATATAATCCACCCCCGAACCCCTCGATTAGATTCCAGTCTGTAACTCACTCCCGGGCATCAGTTATTCTGTATATAAACCATCCCCGAAGCCCTCGATTAGATTCCGGTCTGTAACTCACTCCCGGGTATCTGTTATTCTATATATAAACCACCCCGAACCCCTCGATTAGATTCCAGTCTGTAACTCACTCCCGGGTATCTGTTATTCTGTATATAAACCACCCCGAACCCCTCGATTAGATTCCAGTCTGTAACTCACTCCTGGGTATCTGTTATTCTATATATAAACCCCCTGCACCCCTCGATTAGATTCCAGTCTGTAACTCACTCCCGGGTATCTGTTATTCTATATATAAACCCCCCCGAACCCCTCGATTAGATTCCAGTCTGTAACTCACTCCCGGGTATCTGTTATTCTATATATAAACCACCCCGAACCCCTCGATTAGATTCCAGTCTGTAACTCACTCCCGGGTATCTGTTATTCTATATATAAACCACCCCGAACCCCTCGATTAGATTCCAGTCTGTAACTCACTCCCGGGTATCTGTTATTCTATATATAAACCACCCCGAACCCCTCGATTAGATTCCAGCCTGTAACTCACTCCCGGGTATCTGTTATTCTGTATATAAACCACCTGAACCCCTCGATTAGATTCCAGTCTGTAACTCACTCCCGGGTATCTGTTATTCTATATATAAACCCCCCCGAACCCCTCGATTAGATTCCCGTCTGTAACTCACTCCCGGGTATCTGTTATTCTATATATAAACCACCCCGAACCCCTCGATTAGATTCCAGTCTGTAACTCACTCCCGGGTATCTGTTATTCTATATATAAACCCCCCCGAACCCCTCGATTAGATTCCAGTCTGTAACTCACTCCCGGGTATCTGTTATTCTATATATAAACCACCCCGAACCCCTCGATTAGATTCCAGTCTGTAACTCACTCCCGGGTATCTGTTATTCTATATATAAACCCCCCCGAACCTCTCGATTAGATTCCAGTCTGTAACTCACTCCCGGGTATCTGTTATTCTATATATAAACCCCCCCGAACCTCTCGATTAGATTGCGGTCTGTAACTCACTCCCGGGTATCTGTTATTCTATATATAAACCACCCCGAACCCCTCGATTAGATTCCAGTCTGTAACTCACTCCCGGGTATCTGTTATTCTATATATAAACCCCCCCGAACCCCTCGATTAGATTCCAGTCTGTAACTCACTCCCGGGTATCTGTTATTCTATATATAAACCACCCCCCCCGAACCCCTCGATTAGATTCCAGTCTGTAACTCACTCCCGAGTATCTGTTATTCTATATATAAACCCCACCGAACCTCTCGATTAGATTGCGGTCTGTAACTCACTCCCGGGTATCTGTTATTCTATATATAAACCATCCCCGAACCCCTCGATTAGATTCCAGTCTGTAACTCACTCCCGGGTATCTGTTATTCTGTATATAAACCACCCCGAACCCCTCGATTAGATTCCCGTCTGTAACTCACTCCCGGGTATCTGTTATTCTATATATAAACCACCCCGAACCCCTCGATTAGATTGCAGTCTGTAACTCACTCCCGGGTATCTGTTATTCTGTATATAAACCACCTGAACCCCTCGATTAGATTCCAGTCTGTAACTCACTCCCGGGTATCTGTTATTCTATATATAAACCCCCCCGAACCCCTCGATTAGATTCCCGTCTGTAACTCACTCCCGGGTATCTGTTATTCTATATATAAACCACCCCGAACCCCTCGATTAGATTCCAGTCTGTAACTCACTCCCGGGTATCTGTTATTCTATATATAAACCCCCCCGAACCCCTCGATTAGATTCCAGTCTGTAACTCACTCCCGGGTATCTGTTATTCTATATATAAACCACCCCGAACCCCTCGATTAGATTCCAGTCTGTAACTCACTCCCGGGTATCTGTTATTCTATATATAAACCACCCCCCCCGAACCCCTCGATTAGATTCCAGTCTGTAACTCACTCCCGGGTATCTGTTATTCTATATATAAACCCCCCCGAACCTCTCGATTAGATTGCGGTCTGTAACTCACTCCCGGGTATCTGTTATTCTATATATAAACCATCCCCGAACCCCTCGATTAGATTCCAGTCTGTAACTCACTCCCGGGGTATCTGTTATTCTATATATAAACTCACCCCGAACCCCTCGATTAGATTCCAGTCTGTAACTCACTCCCGGGTATCTGTTATTCTATATATAAACTCACCCCGAACCCCTCGATTAGATTGCAGTCTGTAACTCACTCCCGGGTATCTGTTATTCTATATATAAACTCACCCCGAACCCCTCGATTAGATTCCAGTCTGTAACTCACTCCCGGGTATCTGTTATTCTATATATAAAACACCCGAACACCTCGATTAGATTCCAGTCTGTAACTCACTCCCGGGTATCTGTTATTCTATATATAAACCCCCCCGAACACCTCGATTAGATTCCAGTCTGTAACTCACTCCCGGGTATCTGTTATTCTATATATAAACCCCCCCGAACCCCTCGATTAGATTCCAGTCTGTAACTCAGTCCCGGGTATCTGTTATTCTATATATAAACCACCCCGAACCCCTCGATTAGATTCCAGTCTGTAACTCACTCCTGGGTATCTGTTATTCTATTTATAAACCACCCGAACCCCTCGATTAGATTCCAGTCTGTAACTCACTCCCGGGTATCTGTTATTCTATATATAAACCACCCCGAACCCCTCGATTAGATTCCAATCTGTAACTCACTCCCGGGTATCTGTTATTCTATATATAAACCCCCCCGAACACCTCGATTAGATTCCAGTCTGTAACTCACTCCCGGGTATCTGTTATTCTATATATAAACCCCCCCGAACCCCTCGATTAGATTCCAGTCTGTAACTCACTCCCGGGTATCTGTTATTCTATATATAAACCACCCCGAACCCCTCGATTAGATTCCAGTCTGTAACTCACTCCTGGGTATCTGTTATTCTATATATAAACCACCCGAACCCCTCGATTAGATTCCAGTCTGTAACTCACTCCCGGGTATCTGTTATTCTATATATAAACCCCCCCGAACCCCTCGATTAGATTCCAGTCTGTAACTCACTCCTGGGTATCTGTTATTCTATATATAAACCACCCGAACCCCTCGATTAGATTCCAGTCTGTAACTCACTCCCGGGTATCTGTTATTCTATATATAAACCCCCCCGAACCCCTCGATTAGATTCCAGTCTGTAACTCACTCCCGGGTATCTGTTATTCTATATATAAACCACCCCGAACCCCTCGATTAGATTCCAGTCTGTAACTCACTCCCGGGTATCTGTTATTCTATATATAAACCACCCCGAACCCCTCGATTATATTCCAGTCTGTAACTCACTCCTGGGTATCTGTTATTCTATTTATAAACCACCCGAACCCCTCGATTAGATTCCAGTCTGTAACTCACTCCCGGGTATCTGTTATTCTATATATAAACCCCCCCGAACCCCTCGATTAGATTCCAGTCTGTAACTCACTCCCGGGTATCTGTTATTCTATATATAAACCACCCCGAACCCCTCGATTAGATTCCAGTCTGTAACTCACTCCCGGGCATCTGTTATTCCATATATAAACCACCCGAACCCCTCGATTAGATTGCGGTCTGTAACTCACTCCCGGGTATCTGTTATTCTTTATATAAACCGCTCCTGAACCCCTCGATTAGATTCCAGTCTGTAACTCACTCCCGGGTATCTGTTATTCTATATATAAACCTCCCTATCTCTGTAACCTCCTCCAGCCGCTACAACCCTCCCCATCTCTGTAACCTCCTCCAGCCCCTACAACCCTCCCTATCTCTGTAACCTCCTCCAGCCCCCTACACCCCTCCCTATCTCTGTAACCTCCTCCAGCCCCTACACCCCTCCCTATCTCTGTAACCTCCTCCAACCCCTACACCCCTCCCTATCTCTGTAACCTCCTCCAGCACTGACAACCCTCCCTATCTCTGTAACCTCCTCCAGCACTGACAACCCTCCCTATCTCTGTAACCTCCTCCAGCCCCCTGCACCCCTCCCTATCTCTGTAACCTCTTCCAGTTCCTACACCCCTCCCTATCTCTGTAACCTCCTCCAGCCCCTGCACCCCTCCCTATCTCTGTAACCTCCTCCAGACCCCTGCAACCCTCCCTATCTCTGTAACCTCCTCCAGCCCCCTACACCCCTCCCTATCTCTGTAACCTCCTCCAGCCCCCTACAACCCTCCCTATCTCTGTAACCTCCACCTTTAAGACCCTCCTTACCTCCTCCCTCTTCGCTCGATGATGCAGACTGACACGTTGAACTCTGTCAAGGGGCTTTTTATAAGTCGTTGGCTCGTGGATTGCTGTGACCCGCGTTTGCTTTAATAAACTCACGGATGCTTCACCTCGATGTCGACAGAGTCTTTTGGATATTGTAACGCTCCCTGGTGCTGGGAAAGTGCTGGGGTTCCCCGAGGGGACAGGAGAGGAGGAGGGTGGGGGTGGGTTTTAATTGGTGGATTCCATGATTCACTCATGGGGGTGTGAGCGTTGGTGGGAGGTGGGCAAGTCTAGAATTTCAGGGGGGCGGTGAAGGGTCAGCCACATGGCTGTGGGTCTGGAGTCACGTGTAGTCCAGACCGGGTAAGGGTGGCAGATTTCTACCCCCCACCCCCGCCCCCACCAAAAGGGGCATGAGAGTCACCCAGATGAGTTTTTACAACGATCGGTGAGAGTTTCACGATCGCCGATTATTGAGACCGGTTTTGACCGAATCGCTTCGCTGTAGAAGGAGTCCATTCGGCCCATCCTGTCTGTCGCGGCTCGACCCTTTTACGAGCGGGAACAGCTTCTCCCTCTCTGCTCTGTCCAGGGCCCCCCCTCATCTCCATTTGAACATCTCCGCCGAGTCTCCTCTCCCCAGGAGAACAGTCCCAACCTCTCCCATCTATCCTCAGAAGTGTCTCAATCCTGTAAACCTCTTCTGCGCTCTCTCGTCCAATGTGTTCACACCCCTTCCTGTTGTGTGGAGCCCAGAACTGTACACAATACTCCAGCTGAGGTCTAACTTATATAAATTCAGCATAACCTCCCTGCTCTTGTACTCTATGCCCCCTATTAATAAAGCCCAGGATACTATCTGCTTTAGAAACAGATCTCTCCACCTGTCCTACCACCTTCAATGACTTATCTACATATACACCCAGGTCTCTCTGCTCCTGCAACCCGTTTAGAATCAGAATCACAGATCACAGGGTGCAGAAGAGGCCCTTTGGCCCATCGAGTCTGCACCGACACATGATACCTCCCTAATCCCATTGACCAGCACTTGGCCCCCATAGCCTCGAATGTTTATGAGTTGCCAAGTGCTCATCCAGGTACTTTTTAAAGGATGTGAGGCTAACCCACCCTTCACCACCCTCCCAGGCAGCGCATTCCAGACCCTCACCACCCTCTGGGTAAAAAGGTTTTTCCCTCACATCCCCCCCTCCCTAAACCTCCTGCCCCTCACCTTGAACTTATGTCCCCCTCTCGTGACTGACCCTTCAACTAAGGGGAACAGCTGCTCCTTATCCACCCTGTCCATGCCCCTCATAATCTTGTACACCTCGATCAGGTCGCCCCTCAGTCTTCTCTGCCCCAACGAAAACAACCCAAGTCTATCCAAACCTCTCTTCATCACTTAAATGTTTCATCCCCAGGCAACATCCTGGTGAATCTCCTCTGCACCCCCTCCAGTGCCATCACATCCTTCCTATAATGTGGCGACCAGAACTGCACACAGTACTCCAGCTGTGGCCTCACCAAGGGTCTATACAACTCCAACATCACCTCCCTACTTTTGTAATCTATGCCTCGATTGATAAAGGCAAGTGTCCCCTATGCCTTTTTCACCACCCCCACTAACATGCCCCTCCGCCTTCAGAGATCTATGGACACACACGCCAAGGTCCCTTTGTTCCTCAGAACTTCCTAGTGCCATGCCGTTCATTGAATACTTCCTTGTCCAATTACTCCTTCCAAAGTGTATCGCCTCACACTTTTCAGGGTTAAATTCCATCTGCCACTTATCTGCCCATTTGACCATCGCGTCTATATCTTCCTGTAGCCCAAGACGCTCAACCTCACTGTTAACCACCCGGCCAATCTCTGTGTCATCCGCAAACTTACTAACCCTACCCCCCACATAGTCATCTATGTCGTTTATATGAATCAAGACACTCAACCTATAGTGTCCTTTATTTTCTACTGTCTGTCCATATTCTTTGTACCAAAGTGCATCACCCCACACCTCTCCGCCTTGAACTGCATTTGCCCCCTGTCTGCCCACTCCACCAACGTGTCAATGTCCTTCTGAAGTTCGACACTGTCCCCCTCGCAGTGTTCAGTCCGCCCAAGTTTAGCGTCGTCCTCAAGCTTTGAAATTGTCCCCTGCTCCGCCAGACCGAGGTCATTGATACACATCGGGGGGAAGAGCCAGGGTCCCAGTACCGAGCTCTGGGGTCCGTCCCAGGCTGGTCGATCCCGGTAAACCTCCCCTGCACCCTCTCCCACGCCCCCCCCATCTCCTTCTGGTAACGCGGCGACCAGAAGTGCACCCGATACCCCAAGTGTGGCCTGACCCAGGTTCTGTAGAGCTGCAGCAAGACACCCACCCTCATCGCCGCGCTCCCGGCTTTTGTATCGTCTCGAATGTCCGAACTCCGCCCGGCAGAGGGGGGGTCCAAACGCCGAGCCCCGGGAACCCCGTGATACCCCCCCCACCCCCACCTTCCTCCAGCTCCACCCTCCCACCGTCTCCGTTGCAAAGCCTCTCGTGTGGCGCTGCCTCGAAAGCCTTTCGGAAGTCCGCGTCCACCGGAAACGCGGCGAGGGAGCGACGCCCGAGAGACGGCGCTATGTAGAGCCTCGCGCCCGGGCTTCTCCTGTAGGTGGCGGGGTGGGGTGGGGTGGTTAATTGGCGGGGACGTCTCCCATGTTACCTCCGGCGGTGTGTCCCGATCCTGCCCGAGGAGAGACTCGGCGCGCCGGTCCAGGGCTACGGCATCGCACAGAGCATTCGCTGAATAGCTCGGGCAGGACTCCGCACCCCCCACCTACTCCCCACCCCCCCCCACCCCCGAATCGGAAATCCTCTCTTTTCTCCTTTCGTTCCTGGCAAGGGGGAGGGTTAGGGTTAGGATCACCTTCCCCTGTTCCTGTGTAACAGACTCGAGGAGAGGGGCTGAATGGCCTCCTCCTGTTCCTGTGTAACAGGCTCTAGAAGGGCTGAATGGCCTCCTCCTGTTCCTGTGTAACAGGCTCGAGGAGAGGGGCTGAATGGCCTCCTCCTGTTCCTGTACAACAGGCTCTAGAAGGGCTGAATGGCCTCCTCCTGTTCCTGTGTAACAGGCTCGAGGAGAGGGGCTGAATGGCCTCCTCCTGTTCCTGTGTAACAGGCTCGAGGAGAGGGGCTGAATGGCCTCCTCCTGTTCCTGTGTAACAGGCTTGAGGAGAGGGGCTGAATGGCCTCCTCCTGTTCCTGTGTAACAGGCTCTGGAAGGGCTGAATGGCCTCCTCCTGTTCCTGTGTAACAGGCTCGAGGAGAGGGGCTGAATGGCCTCCTCCTGTTCCTGTACAACATGCTCTAGAAGGGCTGAATGGCCTCCTCCTGTTCCTGTGTAACAGGCTCGAAAGGGGCTGAATGGCCTCCTCCTGTTCCTGTGTAACAGGCTCGAGGAGAGGGGCTGAATGGCCTCCTCCTGTTCCTGTGTAACAGGCTCAAGGAGAGGGGCTGAATGGCCTCCTCCTGTTCCAGTGTAACAGGCTCGAAAGGGGCTGAATGGCCTCCTGCTGTTCCCATGTAACAGGCTTAAGGAGAGGGGCTGAATGGCCGCCTCCTGTTCCTGTGTAACAGGCTCGAGGAGAGGGGTTGAATGGCCTCCTCCTGTTCCTGTGTAACAGGCTCGAGGAGAGGGGCTGAATGGCCTCCTCCTGTTCCTGTGTAACAGGCTCGAAAGGGGCTGAATGGCCTCCTGCTGTTCCCATGTAACGGGCTTAAGGAGAGGGGCTGAATGGCCGCCTCCTGTTCCTGTGTAACAGGCTCGAGGAGAGGGGCTGAATGGCCTCCTCCTGTTCCCGTGTAACAGGCTCGAGGGGCTGAATGGCCTCCTCCTGTTCCTGTACAACAGGCTCTAGAAGGGCTGAATGGCCTCCTCCTGTTCCTGTGTAACAGGCTTGAGGAGAGGGGCTGAATGGCCTCCTCCTGTTCCTGTGTAACAGGCTCGAAAGGGGCTGAATGGCCTCCTCCTGTTCCTGTGTAACAGGCTCGAGGAGAGGGGCTGAATGGCCTCCTCCTGTTCCTGTGTAACAGGCTCGAGGAGAGGGGCTGAATGGCCTCCTCCTGTTCCTGTGTAACAGGCTGGGGGAGAGGGGCTGAATGGCCTCCTGCTGTTCCTGTGTGACAGTCTGGGGGAGAGGGGCTGAATGGCCTCCTGCTGTTCCTGTGTGACAGGCTGGGGGAGAGGGGCTGAATGGCCTCCTGCTGTTCCCTGTGTGACAGACTGGGGGAGAGGGGCTGAATGGCCTCCTGCTGTTCCTCTGTGTGACAGTCTGGGGGAGAGGGGCTGAATGGCCTCCTGCTGTTCCTGTGTGACAGGCTGGGGGAGAGGGGCTGAATGGCCTCCTGCTGTTCCTGTGTGACAGGCTGGGGGAGAGGGGCTGAATGGCCTCCTGCTGTTCCTGTGTGAGAGTCTGGGGGAGAGGGGCTGAATGGCCTCCTGCTGTTCCCTGTGTGACAGGCTGGGGGAGAGGGGCTGAATGGCCTCCTGCTGTTCCCTGTGTGACAGGCTGGGGGAGAGGGGCTGAATGGCCTCCTGCTGTTCCCTGTGTGACAGGCTGGGGGAGAGGGGCTGAATGGCCTCCCGCTGTTCCCTGTGTGACAGGCTGGGGGAGAGGGGCTGAATGGCCTCCCGCTGTTCCCTGTGTGACAGGCTGGGGGAGGTCTGTTCTCCATGTGCATTGCTATTCACTGCAGCGCTGGGATCAGGAGCTGCTGTCTGCTTCTCTCCTGACTGAGCAGCTGAGCTGCGCATCTCAGGCCCTCATCCTCTACGTGCCCTTCACAGGAAGGCTGCCTGAGGGGCAGGGATCTCTACCAGCCTCTCCCACAACAACGCTACCTATCCAGGTATACTGTCGCAGAGAGAGGGAGAGAGAGAGAGACGGTGAGGCTTAGAGAGAGAGAGAGAGAGAGAGAGAGAGAGATGGGGAGAGGGAGGAAGATGGAGGGAGGGAAAGGAGAGGAGGAGAGAGAGAGAGATAGAGAGGTAAAGAGAGAGAGAGAGAGATCAGGAGAGAGAGACGGAGAGAGCAATAAAGAGAGAGAGAGAGAGAGATGGAGAGAGAGATAAAGAGTGAGAGAGAGAGAGAGAGATGGAGAGAGAGATAAAGAGGGATAAGGAGAGAGAGATGGAATGATGGGGAGAGGGAGGAAGATGGACGGAGGGAAAGGAGAGGAGGAGGGAGAGAGAGATAGAGAGATAAAGAGAGAGAGATGGAGAGAGCAATAAAGAGAGAGAGAGAGATGGAGGGAGATGAAGAGAGGGGGAGAGATAAGGAGAGAGAGAGATGGAGAGCAATAAAGAGATTGAGAGTGATAAAGAGAGAGATAAAGAGAGAGAGAGATGGAGGGAGCAATAAACAGAGAGGGAGATGGAGAGAGAGAGATAAAGAGAGAGGGAGAGATATTGAGAGAGAGAGATGGAGAGAGCAACAAAGAGAGATGGAGAGAGAGATAAGGAGAGAGAGATGGGGAGAGAAAGATGAACAGAGAGAAATAAAGATATATATATATATAAACAGAGAGCTGGATGGAGAGACAGAGGGAATGGGAGACAGCGAGGGAAGGAGAGAGAGAGAGAGAGAGACACAGAGAGAGAGAGAAAGATGAAGAGAGAGAGATAAAGATATTTATATAAAGAGAGAGCTGGATGGAGAGACAGAGGGAATGGGAGAAAGCGAGGGAAGGAGAGAGAGAGAAGGAGAGAGGGAGAGAGAGAGATAAAGGAGGGAGGGAGGGGGAGAGGGAGCAGAGTGTCAGGATGAGGCGATTAAAGATTTACGCTTGTTGACAATTGTAGTCAGTCAGGTACCTGGGGCTGTGTGTTTGAGCTGATTTACTGGGGTGGTCCTGACTGAGAGAGACTGAGATAGGCTCACACAGAGAGAGAGAGAGAGAGAGAGAGATGGGGACTGGGTCCTCGGGTTTCCTGTCACAGTCGGTCAGTTCTCCGGGAAGAGGGTCCCTGGGTGTACCTGCCATTGCTGGCACTGACGCTCAGTGTTTCCAGGCCTCGGACAGGGAGCTGGAAGAAACCCCCGTCAATGTGCCGGGAATATCGGCTGAGCTGCTGGATGGGGAGGCTGGAGGATACAGCAAGGATCATTCTGGGAGCTGAGAATTCTGTTTATTGCTCAGTGTCTGTGTGTCTGTCTCTGTGTGTCTGTCTCTGTGTGTCTGTCTCTGTGTGTGTCTGTGTGTGTGAGTGCGTGCGTGTGTGTCTGTGTGTGTGTGTGTCTGTGTGTGTCTGTGTGTGTGTGTGTGTCTGTGTGTGCACATCTCTGACTGTGTGTGTCTGTGTGTGTGAGTGTGTCTGTATGTGAGTGTCTG
>NW_027598805.1:35000-36484 GCF_964194155.1 Cetorhinus maximus
TTGGGGGGATTTCAGGAGTGGGTTTGGGGGGGATTTCGGGAGGGGGTTTGGGGGGATTTCAGGAAGGTTTTGGGGGCGATTTTGGGAAAAATTGGGGGGATTTTGGAGGGGGTTTGGGAGGGGATCTGGGGGGATTTTGGGAGAGTTTGGGGGGATTTCAGGAAAGCGTTTGGGGGGATTTTGGGATGTGGTTTGGGGGGATTTCAAGAGGGGCTTTGGGGGGGATTTCGGGAGGGGATCGGGGGGATTTAGGGAGTGGGTTTGGGGGGATTTTGGGAGGGGGTTTGGGGGATTTCAGGAGGTTATTTCAGGGGGTTTTCGGGAGTGGGGGGGATTTTAGGAGAGTTTGGGGGGACCTCAGGAGGGGTTTGGGGGGGATTTCGGGAGGGGGTTTGGGGAGATTTTGGGAGGGTGTTCGGGGTGGATTTCGGGAGGGGATTTGGGGGGATTTCGGGAGAGGGTTTGGGGGGAATTTGTGGGGATTTTGGGAGGGGATTTTGGGAGGGGGTTTGGGGGGAATTTCGGCAAGGTTTTGGGGGGGATTTTGGGGGATTTTGGAGGGGGTGTGGGAGGGGATTTGGGAGGGTGTTTGGGGGAATATCAGAAGGGGGTTTGGAGAGATTTGGGGAGGGGATTTGGGGGGATTTCGGGAGAGGGTTGGGGGGGATTTTGGGAGGGGGTTTGGGGGGCATTTCGGGAGGGGGTTTGGGGGGTTTTCGGGAAGGTTTTGGGGGGATTTTGGGAGAGTTTGGGGGGATTTGGGGGAGGTTTGGGGGTGTTGGGGGGATTTCTGGAGGGGTTTGTGGGATTTCTGGAGGGGGTTTGGGGGGATTTTGGGGGGATTTTGGGAGGGGATTTGGGGGTGATTTCGGGAGAGTTTGGGGCGACTCCAGGAGGGGGTTTGGGGGGATTTTGGGAGAATTTGTGGGGATTTCGGGGGTATTTGGGGGGTGTTTGGGGGGGATTTCTGGAGGGGTTTGTGGGATTTCAGGAGGGGGTTTGGGGGGGATTTCAGAAGGGGGTTTTGGGGGATTTCGGGACCGGGTTTGGGGGGATTTCGGGAGTTTTTGGGGGGATTTCAGGAGGGGCTTTGGCGGGCGCATTTCGGGAGGGGGCTTGGGGGTGATTCTGGTACAGGGTTTGGGGGGATTTTGGGAGAGATTAGGAGATTTCGGGAGTGGGTTTGGGGAAATTTCGGGAGCGGATTTGGGGGGGTTTCAGGAGGGGGTTTGGAGGGGATTTAGGGAGGGGGTTTGGGGGGATTTCGGGGGGATTTTGGGAGGGGATTTGGGGGTGATTTCGGGAGAGTTTGGGGCAACTTCAGGAGTGGGTTTGGGGGGGATTTCAGGATGGGGTTTGGGGTGGATTTTGGGAGAATTTGTGGGGATTTCGGGATGGGATTTGGGGAAGGTTTGGGGGTGTTTGGGGGGGATTTCTGGAGGGGTTTGTGGGATTTCGGGAGGGGGTTTGGTGGGGATTTCGGG
>NW_027598806.1:0-17500 GCF_964194155.1 Cetorhinus maximus
GAGGGAGAGAGAGAGAGAGAGGTGGAGGGAGGGAGGCAGAGGGAAAGGAGAGATAGAGAGGGAGGGGAAAGGAGAGATAGAGAGGGAGGGAGAGAGGGAGATTGAGGGAGGGAGAGGGAAGGATCAGAGATGGAGGGAGGAAGGGTCAGGAGGAGAGAGGATGAAGGGAAAAAGAGGGAGGAACTGATGGGGAAAGGGAGACAGAGAGAGGGAGAGAGAGAGGAACGTGGGGCTGACAGAGATTGAGAGAGTGATAGAGAGATGCAGACAGAATATGAAGGAAGGAGAGGAAGATGGGTTGAAGGAGAGGGAAGGGAGGGAGGGAAGGGAATAGCTGCTCCGGCGAGTGAGCTATGAAAGTGACTGAGCCGTTGGGAGAGGGGATCAGCAGGAATTTCTCCAGCACCATTTCCCACCTCATGTCCCAACGCTCCTCCCAGCCAATGGTGGAGCGTTTTACTGAACTGTGCGGCCTGTGGCAATGTCGGAAACTCAGGAGACAATTCGTGCACAGCAAGATCCCACAAACAGCAATGATCATCTCTTTTTAGTGAAATTGGTTGAGGGATGAATATCGGCCCCAGGACACCGGGGAGAATGCCCGGCACCGCCTCCCTCAACCCCGCTCTTATTCCAATAATCGCCGTGGGATCGTTTACACCCACCACAGAGGGCAGGCGGAGCCTCAGTTTCATGTCTCATCCCAAAATACTGACCCTCCGACAGTGCGGCGCTCCCTCAGCACTGACCCTCCGACAGTGCGGCGCTCCCTCAGCACTGACCCTCCGACAGTGCGGCGCTCCCTCAGCACTGACCCTCCAACAGTGCGGCGCTCCCTCAGCACTGACCCTCCGACAGTGCGGCGCTCCCTCGGCACTGACCCTCCGACAGTGCGGCGCTCCCTCGGCACTGACCCTCCGACAGTGCGGCGCTCCCTCGGCACTGACCCTCCGACAGTGCGACGCTCCCTCAGCACTGACCCTCCGACAGTGCGGCGCTCCCTCAGCACTGACCGTCCGACAGTGCGTCGCTCCCTCAGCACTGACCCTCGCACAGTGCGGCGCTCCCTCAGCACTGACCCTCCGACAGTGCGGCGCTCCCTCAGCACTGACCGTCCGACAGTGCGTCGCTCCCTCAGCACTGACCCTCGCACAGTGCGGCGCTCCCTCAGCACTGACCCTCCAACAGTGCAGCGCACCCTCAGCACTGACCCTCCGACAGTGCAGCGCTCACTCAGTACTGACCCTCCGACAGTGCGGCGCTCCCTCCATACTGACCCTCCGACAGTGCGGCGCTCCCTCAGCACTGACCCTCCAACAGTGCGGCGCTCCCTCAGCATTGACCCTCCCTCAGTACTGACCCTCCGACAGTGTGACGCTCCCTCAGGACTGACCCTTGGACAGTGCGGCGTTACCTCAGTACTGACTCTCCGACAGTGCGGCACTCCCTCAGCACTGACCCTCCAACAGTGCAGCGCTCACTCAGTACTGACCCTCCGACAGTATAGTGGGAGCTTTGCTCTGTATCTAACTCCGACAGTGCGGTGCCTGTCCTGGGAGTGTTTGATGGGGACAGTGTCGAGGGAGCTTTACTCTGTATCTAACCCCGTGCTATACCTGTCCTGGGAGTTTTTGATGGGGACGGTGTAGAGGGAGCTTTACTCTGTATCTAACCCCGTGCTGTACCTGTCCTGGGAGTGTTTGATGGGGACAGTGTAGAGGGAGCTTTACCCTGTATCTAACCCCGTGCTGTACCTGTCCTGGGAGTGTTTGATGGGGACAGTGTCGAGGGAGCTTTACTCTGTATCTAACCCTGTGCTGTACTTGTCTTGGGAGTGTTTGATGGGGACGGTGTGGAGGGAGCTTTACTCTGTATCTAACCCCGTGCTGTACCTGTCCTGGGAGTGTTTGATGGGGACAGTGTAGAGGGAGCTTTACTCTGTATCTAACCCCGTGCTGTACCTGTCCTGGGAGTGTTTGATGGGGACAGTGTAGAGGGAGCTTTACTCTGTATCTAAGCCCGTACTGTTCCTCTCCTGGGAGATTAATTGGTCATTGTCGGAATAATATGAAATCCACTGGCTGATATCTTGTTGCAAGAAGTAAATTGGATAATTATCTTTAATTATTAGGGCTGGGGGAAGGGGCAGGGAGAGGCTACAATTCCACTGAGAGAGCTAATAAATAATGGGCCAAGAATGCACCTGAGCAAAATCACCCAGAAACCTGATTGTCAACTGATGCAATACAGTTATTTTTTCAAGACCATCCATGCACTCCAACACTGAGGGAGTGCCGCGCTGTCGGAGGGTCAGTGCTGAGGGAGCGCCGCACTGTCGGAGGGTCAGTGCTGAGGGAGTGCCGCACTGTAGGAGGGTCAGTCCTGAGGGAGCGCCGCACTGTCAGAGGGTCAGTGCTGAGGGAGCGCCGCACTGTCGGAGGGTCAGCGCTGAGGGAGCGCCGCACTGTCGGAGGGTCAGCGCTGAGGGAGCGCCGCACTGTCGGAGGGTCAGCGCTGAGGGAGCGCCGCACTGTCGGAGGGTCAGCGCTGAGGGAGCGCCGCACTGTCGGAGGGTCAGCGCTGAGGGAGCGCCGCACTGTCGGAGGGTCAGCGCTGAGGGAGCGCCGCACTGTCGGAGGGTCAGCGCTGAGGGAGTGCCGCACTGTCGGAGGGTCAGTGCTGAGCGAGCGCCGCACTGTCGGAGGGTCAGCGCTGAGGGAGTGCCGCACTGTCGGAGGGTCAGCGCTGAGGGAGCGCCGCACTGTCGGAGGGTCAGCGTTGAGGGAGCACCGCAATGTTGGAGGGTCAGCGCTGAGGGAGCGCCGCACTGTCGGAGGGTCAGTGCTGAGGGAGCGCCGCGCTGTCGGAGGGTCAGCGCTGAGGGAGCGCCGCACTGTCGGAGGGTCAGTGCTGAGGGAGCGCCGCTCTGTCGGAGGGTCAGTGCTGAGGGAGCGCCGCGCTGTCGGAGGGTCAGCGCTGAGGGAGCGCCGCACTGTCGGAGGGTCAGCGTTGAGGGAGCGCCGAACTGTTGGAGGGTCAGTGCTGAGGGAGCGCCGCACTGTCGGAGGGTCAGTAATGAGGGAGCGCCGCACTGTTGGAGGGTCAGTGCTGAGGGAGCGCCGCGCTGTCGGAGGGTCAGTGCTGAGGGAGCGCCGCACTGTCGGAGGGTCAGTGCTGAGGGAGCGCCGCACTGTCGGAGGGTCAGTGCTGAGGGAGCGCCGCACTGTCGGACGGTCAGTGCTGAGGGAGCGCCGCACTGTCGGAGGGTCAGTGCTGAGGGAGCGCCGCACTGTCGGCGGGTCAGTGCTGAGGGAGCGCCGCACTGTCGGAGGGTCAGTGCTGAGGGAGCGCCGCACTGTTAGAGGGTCAGTGCTGAGGGAGCGCCGCACTGTCGGCGGGTCAGTGCTGAGGGAGCGCCGCACTGTCGGCGGGTCAGTGCTGAGGGAGCGCCGCGCTGTCGGCGGGTCAGTGCTGAGGGAGCGCCGCGCTGTCGGAGGGTCAGTGCTGAGGGAGCACCGCACTGTTAGAGGAGTGATATTATGGAATAATCGACAGACCCTGAAGGGGATCTCGACAGGGTGGATGCAGTGAGGATGTTTTCCCCTTGCGGGTGAATCTAGAACGAGGGGAAGGGGGCACAGTTTCAGAATGAGGGGTCTCCCATTGAAGACGGAGATGAGGAGGAATTTCTTCTCTCAGAGGGTGGTCAGTCTGTGGAGTTCTCTCCCCCCACCCTCCCAGAGAGCAGCGGGGGCCGGGTCAGTGAATATATTCAAGGCCGAGTGAGACAGATTTCCGATCAACCAGGGAGTCGAGGGTTAGGGGGTGGGGGAGACAGGAAAGTGGATTAAAAGCCAAATCAGATCAGCCATGACCTTATTGGGTGGGGTAGCAGGCTTGAGGGGCCGAATGGCCTATCCCTGCTCCTATTTCCTGTAACCCTGTGCTCTCCAGCGTTGTTGGAGTAATGCTTATTTCTCAAACGACATTCCTAGGGTGAGTTTGTATGGTCGTTTTTTTGCATTTCTGTTTGTGGGAGCTTGCTGTGCACAAATTGAGTGCTCCGTTTCCTGCACCCCAGCAATGCAGGCGAGGTTGACTGCCCGCGAGTGGTGTCCTGAGATGGTGCTAGGCGTTTTATAAATTCATGCGTTCTGTACCTGCGGCAGTGAACTGCAGAGAGCAGCGAACTGATCATTAAATCTGCTCTCTGCAAGTGATGAATGGAGGGGGCAACTATCGAGCCACAATTGCTTTGTAGATGTGTTTAATATGAATTAGATTGGACTGGGAGAGATGTGGAGGCAGGGAGTAATCACACCAAACACTGGGACATGTCTTTCAGGGCTGGCAGGGGCACAGGCTGACAGAGCAGGTAGATCCCAGACACTGAGACACAGTCAGAGCAGATAGATCCCAGACGCTGAGGCACAGACTGAGCAGGAAGATCCCAGACACTGAGACACAGACCGAGCAGATAGATCCCAGACACTGAGACACAGACCGAGCAGATAGATCCCAGACACTGAGACACAGACAGAGCAGATAGATCCCAGACACTGAGACACAGGCAGAGCAGATAAATCCCAGACACTGAGGCACAGGCAGAGCAGATAGATCCCAGACACTGAGACACAGACAGAGCAGATAGATCCCAGACACTGAGACACAGGCAGAGCAGATAGATCCCAGGCGCTGAAACAGAGACAGAGGAGGAAGATTGCAGACGCTGAGATATAGACAGAGCAGGAAGATCCCAGACGCTGAGACATAGACAGAACAGGAAGATCCCAGACACAGACACAGACAGAGCAGATAGATCCCAGACACTGAGACACAGACAGAGCAGATAGATCCCAGACACTGAGACACAGGCAGAGCAGGAAAATCCCAGACGCTGAGACATAGACAGAACAGGAAGATCCCAGGCGCTGAAACATAGACAGAGCAGGAAGATCCCAGATGCTGAGACATAAACAGAGCAGGAAGATCCCAGATGCTGAGACATAAACAGAGCAGGAAGACCCCAGACACTGAGACACAGACAGAGCAGATAGATCCCAGACACTGAGACACAGTCAGAGCAGGAGGATCTCAGACACTGAGACACAGACAGAGCAGGTAGATCCCAGACACTGAGACACAGTCAGAGCAGAAGGATCCCAGACACTGAGACACAGACAGAGCAGATAGATCCCAGATACTGAGACACAGTCAGAGCAGATAGATCCCAGACACTGAGACACAGACAGAGCAGATAGATCCCAGACACTGAGACACAGACAGAGCAGGAAGATCCCAGACACTGAGACACAGACAGAGCAGATAGATCCCAGACACTGAGACACAGACAGAGCAGATAGATCCCAGACACTGAGACACAGACAGAGCAGATAGATCCCAGACACTGAGACACAGACAGAGCAGATAGATCCCAGACACTGAGACACAGACAGAGCAGATAGATCCCAGACACCGAGACACAGGCAGAGCAGGAAGATCCCAAATACTTAGATATAGACAGAGCAGGAAGATCCCAGACACAGAGACATAGACAGAGCAAGAAGATCCCAGACCCTGAAACATAGACAGAGCAGGAAGATCCCAGATGCTGAGACACAGACAGAGCAGATAGATCCCAGACACTGAGACACAGTCAGAGCAGGAGGATCCCAGACACTGAGACACAGACAGAGCAGGTAGATCCCAGACACTGAGACACAGTCAGAGCAGGAGGATCCCAGACACTGAAACACAGACAGAGCAGGAAGATCCCAGATGCAGAGACATAGACAGAGCAGGAAGATCCCAGATGCTGAGACACAGACTGAGCAGATAGATCCCAGAAACGGAGTCACGGACAGGGCAGGAAGATCCCAGACCCTGTCCAGACGCTGAGATACTGACAAAGCAGGAAGATCCCAGACACTGAGACACAGACAGAACAGGATGATCCCAAACACTGGGACACAGACAGACAGGAAGATCCCAGACACTGAGACACAGTCAGAGCAGGAAGATCCCAGATACTAAGACACAGACAGAGCAGGAAGATCCCAGACCTGGGAGTCAGAGCAGGAAGATCCCAGACACTGAGACACAGACAGAGCAGGAGGATGCCAGACACCGAGGCACAGACAGAGCAGGAAGATCCCAGACCCTCCCCCAGACGCTGAGACACAGACAGAGCAGGAAGATCCGACAGATACTGAGACGCAGACAGAGCAGGAAGATCCCAGACCCTGCCCCAGACACAGAGACGCAGACAGAGCAGGAAGATCCCAGACACTGAGACACAGACAGAGCAGGAAGATCCCAGGCACTGAGACACAGACAGAGCAGGAAGATCCCAGACCCTGCCCCAGACACTGAGACACAGACAGAGCAGATAGATCCCAGACACTGAGACACAGGCAGAGCAGATAGATCCCAGACACTGAGACACAGACAGAGCAGATAGATCCCAGACACTGGGACAAAGACAGAGCAGATAGATCCCAGACACTGGGACAAAGTCAGAGCAGATAGATCCCAGACACTGAGACAAAGACAGAGCAGATAGATCCCAGACACTGAGACACAGACAGAGCAGGAAGATCCCAGACACTGAGACACAGACAGAGCAGGAAGATCTCAGACACTGAGACACAGACAGAGCAGATAGATCCCAGACACTGAGACACAGACAGAGCAGGAAGATCCCAGACGCTGAGAAATAGACAGAGCAGGAAGATCCCAGATGCTGAGAAATAAACAGGGCAGGAAGATCCCAGGCGCTGAAACATAGACAGAGCAGGAAGATCCCAGACGCTGAGACATAGACAGAGCAGGAAGATCCCAGACACTGAGACACAGACAGAGCAGATAGATCCCAGAAACTGAGTCACAGACAGGGCAGGAAGATCCCAGACCCTGTCCAGACACTGAGATACTGACAGAGCAGGAAGATCCCAGACACTGAGACACAGACAGAGCAGATAAATCCCAGACACTGGGACACAGACAGACAGGAAGGTCCCAGACACTGAGACACAGACAGACAGGAAGATCCCAGACACTGAGACACAGTCAGAGCAGGAAGATCCCAGATATTAAGACACAGACAGACAGGAATATCCCAGACCCTGCCCCATACACTGAGACACAGACAGAACAGGAATATCCCAGACCCTTCCGCAGAAACTTCGACACAGACAGAGCGGGTAGAGCCCAGACTGTCCCCCAGACACTTAGACACAGACAGAACAGGAAGATCCCAGACACTGGGACACAGACAGACAGGATGATCCCAGACCCTCCCCCAGACGCTGAGACTCAGACGGACAGGAAGATCCCAGACCCTCCCTCAGACACTGAGACACAGAGAGAGCAGGAAGATCCCAGACACTGAGACACAGAGAGACAGGAAGATCCCAGACACCGAGACACAGACAGAGCAGGAAGACCCCAGACCCTCCCCCAGACACCAAGACACAGACAGAGCAGGAAGATCCCAGACACTGAGACACAGACAGAGCAGGAAGATCCCAGACACTGAGACACAGACAGGAAGATCCCAGACCCTCCCCCAGACACCGAGACACAGACAGAGCAGGAAGACCCCAGACCCTCCCCCAGACACCGAGACACTGACAGAGCAGGAGGATCCCAGGCACTGAGACACAGTAAGAGCAGGAAGATCCCAGACACTGAGACACAGACAGAGCAGGAGGATGCCAGACACCGAGGCACAGACAGAGCAGGAAGATCCCAGACCCTCCCCCAGACGCTGAGACACAGACAGAGCAGGAAGATCCGACAGACACTGAGACGCAGACAGAGCAGGAAGATCCCAGACCCTGCCCAGACACTGAGATGCAGACAGAGCAGGAAGATCCCAGACACTGAGACACAGACAGAGCAGGAAGATCCCAGGCACTGAGACGCAGACAGAGCAGGAAGATCCCAGACCCTGCCCCAGACACTGAGACGCAGACAGAGCAGATAGATCCCAGACACTGAGACACAGGCAGAGCAGATAGATCCCAGACACTGAGACACAGACCGAGCAGATAGATCCCAGATACTGAGACACAGACAGAGCAGGAATATCCCAGACACTGAGACACAGACAGAGCAGGAAGATCTCAGACACTGAGACACAGACAGAGCAGATAGATCCCAGACACTGAGACACAGACAGAGCAGATAGATCCCAGACACTGAGACACAGACAGAGCAGATAGATCCCAGACACTGAGACATAGACAGAACAGGAATATCCCAGACATTGAGACACAGACAGAGCAGATAGATCCCAGACACTGAGACACAGACAGAGCAGGAAGATCCCAGATGCTGAGAAATAGACAGAGCAGGAAGATCCCAGGCGCTGAAACATAGACAGAGCAGGAAGACCCCAGACACTGAGACACAGACAGAGCAGATAGATCCCAGAAACTGAGTCACAGACAGGGCAGGAAGATCCCAGACCCTGTCCAGACACTGAGATACTGACAGAGCAGGAAGATCCCAGACACTGAGACACAGACAGGGCAGATAGATCCCAGACACTGGGACACAGACAGACAGGAAGGTCCCAGACCCTACCCCAGACGCTGAGACGCAGAGAGATGCATTTCGGTGTGATTTTGAATATTGGAATTAGTTTATTATCGTTCACGCCCCCCCCCTCCCCCCGCGGAGAGTCAGTATTTGGAGATTCCCCATCTGCTGGTTTGGGCAGAGAGAGAGGGAGGAAGAGAGTGAGAGACAGACAGTAAAACGACAGCAAATCCTCTTATTGATCAGATTGATACGGCATTGTGCAACACCTCAGCTCATCCCTACCCATTTCAGGGAAAGAAAGAGACTTTACCAATCCCCTCCCTGTAGGAAACGCTGCAATCAAATGGTGCACAGCAAGATCCCACAAAGAGCGATGTGAGAATGACCCGGATCATCTGTTTTTAGTGATGTTGGTTGAGGGATAAATATCGGCCCCAGGACACCGGGGAGAACTCAGCCCCCACCCCACCCCCCCACCCCCACCCCGCTCTCTTCCAATAGTGGCCCTGGGATCTTTTACACCCACCAGAGAGGACAGACAGGGCCTCGGTTTAATGTCTCATCCTGAAATACTGACCCTCCGACAGTGCGGCGCTCCCTCAGTACTGACCCTCCGACAGTGCGGCGCTCCCTCAGTACTGACCCTCCGACAGCGCAGCGCTCCCTCAGCGCTGACCCTCCGACAGTGCGGCGCTCCCTCAGCACTGACCCTCCGACAGTGCGGCTCCCTCAGCACTGATCCTCCGACAGTGCGGCGCTCCCTCAGTACTGACCTTCCGACAGTGCGGCTCCCTCAGCACTGATCCTCCGACAGTGCGGCTCCCTCAGCACTGATCCTCCGACAGTGCGGCGCTCCCTCAGCACTGATCCTCCGACAGTGCGGCGCTCCCTCAGCACTGACCCTCCGACAGTGCGGTGCTCCCTTAGCACTGACCCTCCGACAGTGCGGCGCTCCCTCAGCACTGACCCTCCGACAGTGCGGCGCTCCCTCAGTACTGACCCTCCGACAGTGCGGCGCTCCCTCAGCACTGACCCTCCGACAGTGCGGCGCTCCCTCAGCACTGACCCTCCGACAGTGCAACGCTCCCTCAGCACTGACCCTCCGACAGTGCGGCGCTCCCTCAGCACTGACCCTCCGACAGTGCGGCGCTCCCTCAGTACTGACCCTCCGACAGCGCGGTGCTCCCTCAGTACTGACCCTCCGACAGTGTGGAACCCTGGTACCCGATGTGTCTGCCTGGATTGTGGGGCGTGTGTGGGCATTGAACCAGAATGGCAGTGATAGGCACTGAGACTGCGAGTGGGGTAGATTCCTCTCTGGGAAGACATCAGGACAGGGTTCCTGTGGAGTGTCGGTGTGTGAGATGAACTCATCTGTATGCAGTGTTTATCGGAATGCAGCACCAACCCTGGGAGTGACTCACATGAAATATTCCTGAGCAGGACCTGGTACATCAGACTCTCCTCTGGCTTTCTCTCTTTCTGTCTATGTACTTCCCTCCTTCTGTCTCTTTCTCTGTGTGTGTCTCTGTCTCACCCAACCTCTGGCTTTCTCTCTCTCTCTCTCTCTCTCAATTTGTCTCTATCCTTCACGTTCGCTCTCTCTGGGTACCTGTCTCTCCGTGTCTCTCGTTCATTCTCCTGTAGGCTTTACCTGTGTCTCTCTTTCTCTCCCCCATTCCACCTTTCCCCTTGTGTCTCTTCTATGTATCCCTCTCTCCTGTGCCCCGCTTGCTCTAGACAGTTGAATGAGTGTTACTGGCCACTCAGTGAACCAGTGAGATTGCTGTATAGTGGGAGGGTGACACTGTGACTAAAATGAGCAGCAGCCTCCAATGTCACTGCTCTCCCACCCTCTCTGGCCATCCTTTCAGTAAAACAAATGCTATAAAGGGCCAGCACAGAAAGGATGGACCGAGTGTCCACCTACTAGACTGTTCCACTCCAATAAATACAGGATTATACACTGATACCAAACAGCCATTAATTCAGGTGGATAGCCCCACTGCAGCGCTGAGGGAGCGCCGCACTGTCGGAGGGTCAGTGCTGAGGGAGCTCCGCACTGTCAGAGGGTCAGTGCTGAGGGAGCGCCGCACTGTCGGAGGGTCAGCGCTGAGGGAGCGCCGCACTGTCGGAGGGTCAGTGCCGAGGGAGCGCCACACTGTCGGAGGGTCAGCGCTGAGGGAGCGCCACACTGTCGGAGGGTCAGCGCTGAGGGAGCGTCGCACTGTCGGAGGGTCAGTGCTGAGGGAGCGCCGCACTGTCGGAGGGTCAGTGCTGAGGGAGCGCCGCACTGTCGGAGGATCAGTGCTGAGGGAGTGCCGCACTGTCGGAGGGTCAGTGCTGAGGGAGCGCCGCGCTGTCGGAGGGTCAGTGCTGAGGGAGCGCCGCACTGTCGGAGGGTCAGTGCTGAGGGAGCGCCGCACTGTCGGAGGGTCAGTGCTGAGGGAGCGCCGCACTGTCGGAGGGTCAGTGCTGAGGCAGAGGGATGGGAGAGTCCTCCCCGGTGTCCTGGGGCCGATATTTACCGCTGAACCAACATCACTGAAAACAGATGGTCTGGGTCATTATCGCATCGCTGTTTGTGGGATCTTGCTGTGTACGGTTTGGCTGCCGCTTTTCCAACATTCCAAGTGCTTCATCGGTACACCATGGGCCTGTGACATGACCTGAAACACATTTGAAACTGTGATAGGCGCTCCCGAAAGGGAAGTGTATCCCCCCGCTGACGCACACCATCCCACTGGGTGACACTGGGCCCTGAGCAGGAGCTGCTCCTCAGGCTGTTCCCCCAGCCCCACCCCCCCCACACCACACACCAGCCTCCGCTGCCTGTGCGCGGCTCAGACCAGACGGTCACCTTCCCCTCTAGGACAGCAGCTCCCGGGGGGAAGGTCAGCGAGACTCCGGAGGCTGACAGTGACTGGAAACATTTCAAAGCCCCCTGTACAAGCCATTCGATTAGTTTGGTGTCTTTTCAGTGTGTCAGTGTAGGTATGATCCACTTCACTGCTCCCAGCTTATCTGTAATGATTAGTGCAGTGCCGCTGAGGCAGCAGGTAAATGGCAACGTGCAAAGAGTCCTCTGCAGCGGAGCACATTTCACACAAAGGAAAAGCACACAGCAGCTTCCTCACACACCATTTCACTCTCTCCCTCCCTGATTCTCTCTCCCTGTCTCTCCTGCTCTCTGTTTGTCATTCTCTCGCCCTCTCTCTCTGTCTCTCTCCCTCAGTCTGTTTGTCATTCCCTCTCCCTCTGTCTCTCTCCCTCAATTTGTTTGTCATTCTCTCTCTCTGTCTCTCTCTCCCTCAATCTTTGTCTTTCTCTCTCTCTCTCTCTTTCTGTGCCTCCGTCTGTCTCTCTCCTTCTCCCTGTCATTCTCTCTCTCTGTCATTCTCTCTGTTTCTACCTCTCTCTGTGTGTCTCTGTCCGTCGGTCATTCTCTGTCTGTTATTCTCTCCCTCTGTTTCATTCTCTTCCTGTGTATCCCTTTCTGTCTGTCATTCGCTCTGACTGTCTGTCATTCTCTCGCTGTTTGTCATTCTCTCTATGTCTCTGTCTGTCATTCTCTCTTTCTGTCTGTCATTGTCTCTGTGTCTCTGTCTGTCATTCTCTCTTTCTGTCTGTCATTGTCTCTGTGTCTCTGTCTGTCATTCTCTCTTTCTGTCTGTCATTGTCTCTGTGTCTCTGTCTGTCATTGTCTGTGTCTCTGTCTGTCATTCTCTCTGTGTCTCTGTCTGTCATTCTCTCTGTCTGTCATTCTCTCTGTGTCTCTGCCTATCATTCTCTCTCTGTCCGTCATTCTCCCTGTGTCTGTCTGTCATTCTCTGTGTGTGTGTGTCATTCTCTCTCTCTGTGTCTCTCTCTGTTTGTCATTCTCTCTCCCTCTCTCATTCTCTCCCTCTCTGATTCTGTCATTCTCTCTGTGTCTCTGTCTGTCATTCTCTCTGTGTCTCTGTCTATCATTCTCTCTGTGTCTCTGTCTATCATTCTCTCTGTGTCTCTGTCTGTCATTCTCATTCTGTCATTCTCTCTGTGTCTCTGTCTGTCATTCTCTCTGTCTGTCATTCTCTCTGTGTCTCTGTCTGTCATTCTCTCTGTCTGTCTATCATTCTCTCTGTGTCTCTGTCTGTCATTCTCTCTGTCTGTGTGTCATTGTCTGTGTCTCTGTCTGTCATTCTCACTCTGTCATTCTCTCTGTCTGTCATTCTCTCTGTCTGTCTGTCATTCTCTCTGTCTGTCATTCTCTCTGTGTCTCTGTCTGTCATTCTCTCTGTCTGTCTATCATTCTCTCTGTGTCTCTGTCTGTCATTCTCTCTGTCTGTCTGTCATTCTCCCTGTGTCTCTGTCTGTCATTTTCTCTGTGTCTCTGTCTGTCATTCGCTCTGTCTGTCTGTCATTCTCTCTGTGTCTCTGCCTGTCATTCGCTCTCTCTGCCTGTCATTCTCTTTGTGTCTCGGTCTGTCATTCTCTTTGTGTCTCTGCCTGTCATTCTCTCTGTGTCTCTGCCTGTCATTCTCTTTGTGTCTCTGTCTGTCATTCTCTTTGTGTCTCTGTCTGTCATTCCCTCTGTGTCTCTGTCTGTCATTCTCTCTCTCTGTCTGTTATTCTATCCCTATGTCACTCTGTTATTCTCTCTCTCTCTCTCTCTATATATATATATATATATATATTTATGTCACTCTCTCTCTCCATTTCTCATTCTCTATTTTTCTGCCTGTCATTCTCCCTGTGTCTCTGTCTGTCATTCTCTTTGAGTCTCTGCCTGTCATTCTCTCTCTCTGTTGTCACTCTCTCTCCCTGTTTGTTATTCTATCTTTCTATGTCTCTGTCTGTCATTCTGTCTAACTGCCGGTCATTCTCTCTGTGTTTCTGACTGTCATTCTCTCTGTGTCCCTGCTTGTCAATATCCCTGTGTCTCTGCCTGTCATTTTCTCTCTCTGTCATTCTCACTGTGTCTCTCTGTGTCATTGTCCCACTCTGCCTGTCATTATCTCTCTGTTTGTCATTCTCGCTGTGTTTCTGTCTGTCATTCTCTCTCTTTGTCTGTCATTCTCTGTCTCTGTTTATTATTCTCACTATCTGTTTGTTATTCTCTCTCTCTCTCTGAGTTTCTGCCTGTCGTTCCCTCTCTCTGTTTGTCATTCTCTTTGTGTTTCTGTCTGTCATTCTCTCTGTCTCTGTCTGTCACTCTCTCTCCCTGTTTGTTATTCTATCTTTCTATGTCTCTGTCTGTCATTCTCTCTAACTGCCGGTCATTCTCTCTGTGTTTCTGACTGTCATTCTCTCTGTGTCCCTGCCTGTCAATCTCTCTGTGTCTCTGCCTGTCATTTTCTCTCTCTGTCATTCTCACTGTGTCTCTGTCTGTCATTCTCTCTGTCTGTTTATCATTCTCTCTCTCTCTTTGTTATTCCCTCTCTCTGTGTCTCTGTCTGTCATTCTCCCTGTATCCCTTTCTCTGTCATTCTCCCACTCTATTTCTGCTTGACATTCTGTCTGTCTCTCTGTCTGTCATTCTCTCTGACTGTTTATCATTCTCTCTCTCTCTCTGTGTCTCTGTCTGTCATTCTCCCTGTATCCCTCTCTCTGTCATTCTCCCACTCTATTTCTGCTTGTCATTCTGTCTGTCTCTCTGCCTGTCATTCTCTCTGTGTCTTTGTCTGTCATTCTTTCTGTGTCTCTGCCTGTCATTCTCTCTATGTATCTGCCTGTCATTTGCTGGCTCTGTTTGCCATTCTTTCTCTGTCTCTTTCTCTGTCATTCTTCCACTCTGTGTCTCTGTCTGTCATTCTCTCTGTGTCTCTGTCTGTCATTCTGTCTGTGTCTCTGTCTGTCATTCTATTTGTTTGTCTTTCTCTCTGTGTCTCTGTCTGTCATTCTATTTGTTTGTCTTTCTCTCTTTGTCTCTGCCTGCCATTCTCTCTCTCTGTCTTTCAGTCTCCCTGCATCTCTCGCTGTCACTGTCTCTGCCTGTCATTCCCTCTCTCTGTCTTTCACTCTCTCTGTGTCTCTCTGTCATTCTGTCTCTCTGTTTGTCATTCTCTCTGTGTCTCTGCCTGTCATTCCCTCTGTCTCTGTCTGTCATTCTCTCTCTCTGTTATTCTCTCCCTATATATGTCATTCTCTCTCTCTCTCTCTCTCTCTATATATATATGTCATTCTCTCTCCATTTCTCATTCTCTCTATTTTTCAGCCTGTCATTCTCTCTGTGTCTCAGTCTGTCATTCTCTCTCTTTTCTTTATCGTTCTCTCACTCCCTTTGTTATTCTCTCTCTCTGTATCCCAGCCTGTCATTCTCTCTCTCTTTGTTATTCTTTCTCTGTGTCTCTGTCTGTCATTCTCTCTGTGTGTCTGTCTGTCATTTACTCTGTTTCTCCGTCTGCCAGTCTCTCTGTGTCTCATTCTGTCATTCTCTCTCTCTGTCTGTCATTCTCTGTGTCTCTCCCTCTGTCATTCTGTCTCTCTGGTTGTCTTTGTCTCTACGTCTGTGCCTGTCAGTCTCTCTGATTCTCTGTCTGTCAGTCTCTCTGTGTCTCTACCTGTCAATCTTTCAATGTCTCTGTCTGTTATTCTCTCTGTGTCTCTGTTTGTCAGTCGTTCTGTGTCTCTGCCGGTCATTCGCCCTGTGTCTCTGTCTGTTATGCAATCTGTGTCATCGCCTGTCATTCGTTTTGTGTCTCTGTATGTCATGCTCTCTTTCTGCCTGTCATTCTCCCTGTGTCTCTGTCTGTTATTCTCTCTGTGTCTCTCTCTGCCATTCCCTCTGTCTGTCATTCCCTCTGTGTCTCTGTCTGTCATTCCCTCTGTGTCTCTGTCTGTCATTCCCTCTGTGTCTCTGTCTGTCATTCTCTCTGTGTCTCTGACTGTCATTCATCCTGTGTCCCTACCTGTCATTCTGTCTCTGCCTGTCATTCTCTCTGTGACTCTGTTTCTCATTCTCTCTGTGTCTCTGTTTGTCATTCCCTGTCTCTCTGTCTGTCGTTCTCTCTCTGTCTCTGCCTGTCATTCTCTCTCTGTCTCTGTTTGTCATTCTCTCTGTTTGTTATTCTCTCTCTCTCTGTGGCTCTGCCTGTCATCCTCTCTGTGTCTCTGCCTGTCATTCTCTTTTTGCCCCTGTCTGCCATTATCTCTGTGTCTCTGTCTGTCATTCTCTGTCTGTCATTCTCTTTGTGTCTCTGTCTGTCATTCCCGCTGTTTCTCTGTCTGTCAGTCTCCCTCTCTGCCTGTCATTCTCTCCGTGTCTCTGTCTCACATTCTCCCTATATCTCTGTTTGTCATTCTCTCTCTGTCTCTGCCTGTCATTCTCTCTGTGTCTGTTTATCATTCTCTCTGTGCCTCTGTCTGTCATTCTCTCTCTCTGTCTGCCATTCTCCCTTTGTCTCTGTCAGTCATTCTTTCAGTGTCTGTCTGTCACGCCCTCTCTTTCTCTGCCTGTCATTGTCTCCAAGTCTCTGTCTGCTATCCTCCCTCTGTCTCTGCCTGTCATTCTCTCTGTGTCTCTGTTTCTCATTCTCTCTGTGTCTCGGTCTGTCAGCCACATTGCTGTGGGTCTCGAGTCACATGTAGGCCAGACCGGGTAAGGACGGCAGATTTCCTTCCCTAAAGGGCATTAGTGACCCAGATGGGTTTTTAGGACAATCGAGGATAGTTTCATGGTCACCATCACTGAGACTGGTTTTCAATTGCAGATTCATTAATTGAATTTAAATTCCACCAGTTGCTGTGTTAGCCTGGGCCCCTGGATTACCACTACACCAGCATCTCCCCCAACCTGAGTCACTGTGCACAGATCACCATATCCCTCGGTTAGACCGCACTCGGAGCACCGTGCACAGTTCCGGTCTCCGTATCCCTCGGTTAGACCACACTCGGAGCACTGTGCACAGTTCCAGTCTCCGTATCCCTCGGTTAGACCACACTCGGAGCACCGTGCACTGTTCTGGTCCCCGTATCCCTCGGTTAGACCACACTCGGAGCACCGTGCACAGTTCCGGTCTCCGTATCCCTCGGTTAGACCACACTCGGAGCACTGTGCACAGTTCCGGTCTCCGTATCCCTCGGTTAGACCACACTCGGAGCAACGTGCACAGTTCCGGTCTCCATAGTCTAAAAAGGATATAGAGACACTGGAGACGGGAAATAAATAGATTCACAAGGACGATACGAAAAGGGAGAGGTTATAACTATCGGGAAAGATTGAACAGGCTCTTTACTCTAGAAAAGAGAAGGCTGAGGGGGTGACCTGATCGAGCTCTTTAAAACGATGGAGGGGGTTTCGATAGGGTCGACGTAGAGAAAATGTTTCCACTTGTGGGGGGGAGACCAGAACTAGAGGGGAGCCATCGATATAAGACAGTCCCTAATAAATCCAATCGAGGGAGGGAATTCAGGAGAAACGTCTTTCCCAGAGAGCGGGGAGAATGTGGAACTCGATCCCACAGGGAAGGGTTGAGGTGAATCGTGTCGATGTGTTTAAGGGGAGAGGGGAGCTGGATAAACACACGAGGGGGAAAGGGATAGAAGGATAGGGGGCAGATGAAGAGGGGGTGGGAGGAGGCTAGAAACACCAGCACGGAGCAGAGGGGCCGAATGTCTCTGAGCTGTTACTTTGTGGTGACTCTTTTTTAACTGGTAGAGAGAGGCAGCCGCTGTACCACGGGAGAGGTTAGCGGTGGTAATGCGGCAGCACTCAGTGTTAGAGAGCAGCAGGGACTCAGCAGAAAGATAGTAATAGCAGACAGAATGGGTTGAGGTAAAAGGTGGATGGCTGGCTCTGGAGGGAGAGAGGACAGTATTTGCCCATTGCAGTACTGGGTCTTCAGTCTCTGCCCCCTGTGCTGTAAGTGTGTCCGTGTGAAACGAGGTAAACTCCGGAAAGAGCAGTCTCTGTGAGAGTCGGATGATCCCAGTTTGTCCTGATGAACTCAGGAGGAGAGGTCCTCATTTCCCT
>NW_027598806.1:22500-36459 GCF_964194155.1 Cetorhinus maximus
TCAGCTCCTGTACGGTCCGTGTGTGTGTCTCAGTGTCAGCTCCTGTACGGTCCGTGTGTGAGTCTCAGTGTCAGCTCCTCTACGGTCTGTGTGTGTGTCTCAGTGTCAGCTCCTGTACGGTCCGTGTGTGTGTCTCAGTGTCAGCTCCTGTACAGTCCGTGTGTGTGTGTCTCAGTGTCAGCTCCTGTACAGTCCGTGTGTGTGTGTCTCAGTGTCAGCTCCTGTACGGTCCGTGTGTGTGTCTCAGTGTCAGCTCCTGTACGGTCCATGTGTCTGTGTCTCAGTGTCAGATCCTGTACGGTCCGTGTGTGTGTCTCAGTGTCAGCTCCTGTACGGTCCGTGCGTGTGTCTCAGTGTCAGCTCCTGTACAGTCTGTGTGTGTGTCTCAGTGTCAGCTCCTCTACAGCCCCGTGTGTGTCTCAGTGTCAGCTCCTGTACAGCCCCCGTGTGTGTCTCAGTGTCAGCTCCTGTACAGTCCGTGTGTGTGTGTCTCAGTGTCAGCTCCTGTACGGTCCGTGTGTGTGTCTCAGTGTCAGCTCCTCTACGGTCCGTGTGTGTGTGTCTCAGTGTCAGCTCCTGTACAGTCCGTGTGTGTGTGTCTCAGTGTCAGCTCCTGTACGGTCCGTGCGTGTGTCTCAGTGTCAGCTCCTGTACAGTCCGTGTGTGTCTCAGTGTCAGCTCCTGTACAGTCCATGTGTGTGTCTCAGTGTCAGCTCCTGTACGGTCTGTGTGTGTGTGTGTCTCAGTGTCAGCTCCTGTACGGTCCGTGTGTGTGTCTCAGTGTCAGCTCCTGTACGGTCCGTGTGTGTGTCTCAGTGTCAGCTCCTGTACAGTCCGTGTGTGTGTCTCAGTATCAGCTCCTGTACAGTCCGTGTGTGTGTCTCAGTGTCAGCTCCTGTACGGTCCGTGTGTGTGTCTCAGTGTCAGCTCCTGTACGGTCCGTGTGTGTGTGTCTCAGTGTCAGCTCCTGTACAGTCCGTGTGTGTGTGTCTCAGTGTCAGCTCCTGTACGGTCCGTGTGTGTGTGTCTCAGTGTCAGCTCCTGTACGGTCCGTGTGTGTGTCTCAGTGTCAGCTCCTGTACGGTCCGTGTGTGTGTGTCTCAGTGTCAGCTCCTGTACAGTCTGTGTCTGTGTGTCTCAGTTTCAGCTCCTGTACGGTCTGTGTCTGTGTGTCTCAGTGTCAGCTCCTGTACAGTCCGTGTGTGTGTCTCAGTGTCAGCTCCTGTACGCTCCGTGTGTGTGTGTCTCAGTGTCAGCTCCTGTACGGTCCGTGTGTGTGTGTGTCAGTGTCAGCTCCTGTACGGTCCGTGTGTGTGTGTCAGTGTCAGCTCCTGTACGGTCCGTGTGTGTGTCTCAGGGTCAGCTCCTGTACAGTCCGTGTGTGTGTCTCAGTGTCAGCTCCTGTACGGTCCGTGTGTGTGTCTCAGTGTCAGCTACTGTACGGTCCGTGTGTGTGTCTCAGTGTCAGCTCCTGTACGGTCCGTGTGTGTGTCTCAGTGTCAGCTCCTGTACAGTCCACGTGTGTGTCTCAGTGTCAGCTCCTGTACAGTCTGTGTGTGTGTCTCAGTGTCAGCTCCTGTACGGTCCGTGTGTGTGTCTCAGTGTCAGCTCCTGTACAGTCCGTGTGTGTGTCTGTGTCAGCTCCTGTACGGTCCGTGTGTGTGTCTCAGTGTCAGCTCCTGTACAGTCCGTGTGTGTGTCTCAGTGTCAGCTCCTGTACGGTCCGTGTGTGTGTGTCTCAGTGTCAGCTCCTGTACGGTCCGTGTGTGTGTGTCTCAGTGTCAGCTCCTGTACGGTCCGTGTGTGTGTGTCTCAGTGTCAGCTCCTGTCCGGTCCGTGTGTGTGTCTCAGTGTCAGCTCCTGTCCGGTCCATGTGTGTGTCTCAGTGTCAGCTCCTGTACGGTCCGTGTGTGTGTCTCAGTGTCAGCTCCTGTACGGTCTGTGTGTCTCAGTGTCAGCTCCTGTACAGTCCGTGTGTGTGTCTCAGTGTCAGCTCCTGTACGGTCCGTGTGTGTGTGTCTCAGTGTCAGCTCCTGTACAGTCCGTGTGTGTGTCTCAGTGTCAGCTCCTGTACAGTCCGTGTGTGTGTCTCAGTGTCAGCTCCTGTACAGTCCGTGTGTGTGTGTCTCAGTGTCAGCTCATGTACAGTCCGTGTGTGTGTCTCAGTGTCAGCTCCTGTACAGTCCGTGTGTGTGTCTCAGTGTCAGCTCCTGTACAGTCCGTGTGTGTGTCTCAGTGTTGGCTCCTGTACAGTCCGTGTGTGTATCTCAGTGTCAGCTCCTGTACAGTCCGTGTGTGTGTCTCAGTGTCATCTCCTGTACAGTCCGTGTGTGTGTCTCAGTGTTGGCTCCTGTACAGTCCGTGTGTGTATCTCAGTGTCAGCTCCTGTACAGTCCGTGTGAGTGTCTCAGTCTCAGCTCCTGTATGGTCCATGTGTGTCTGTCTCAGTGTCAGCTCCTGTACGGACCGTGTGTGTGTCTCAGTGTCAGCTCCTGTACAGTCCGTGTGTGTGTATCAGTGTCAGCTCCTGTACAGTCCGTGTGTGTGTATCAGTGTCAGCACCTGTACAGTCCGTGTGTGTGTCTCAGTGTCAGCTCATGTACGGTCCGTGTGTGTGTCTCAGTGTCAGCTCCTGTACGGTCCGTGTGTGTGTCTCAGTGTCAGCTCCTCTACGGTCTGTGTGTGTGTCTCAGTGTCAGCTCCTGTACGGTCCGTGTGTGTGTGTGTCTCAGTGTCAGCTCCTGTACAGTCCGTGTGTGAGTGTCTCAGTGTAAGCTCCTGTACAGTCCGTGTGTGTGTGTCTCAGTGTCAGCTCCTTTACGGTCCGTGTGTGTGTCTCAGTGTCAGCTCCTGTACGGTCCGTGTGTGTGTGTCTCAGTGTCAGATCCTGTACGGTCCGTGTGTGTGTCTCAGTGTCAGCTCCTGTACGGTCCGTGCGTGTGTCTCAGTGTCAGCTCCTGTACAGTCCGTGTGTGTGTCTCAGTGTCAGCTCCTCTACAGCCCCCGTGTGTGTCTCAGTGTCAGCTCCTGTACAGCCCCCGTGTGTGTCTCAGTGTCAGCTCCTGTACAGTCCGTGTGTGTGTGTCTCAGTGTCAGCTCCTGTACGGTCCGTGTGTGTGTCTCAGTGTCAGCTCCTCTACAGTCCGTGTGTGTGTGTCTCAGTGTCAGCTCCTGTACAGTCCGTGTGTGTGTGTCTCAGTGTCAGCTCCTGTACGGTCCGTGTGTGTGTCTCAGTGTCAGCTCCTGTACGGTCCGTGCGTGTGTCTCAGTGTCAGCTCCTGTACAGTCCGTGTGTGTCTCAGTGTCAGCTACTGTACAGTCCATGTGTGTGTCTCAGTGTCAGCTCCTGTACGGTCTGTGTGTGTGTGTGTCTCAGTGTCAGCTCCTGTACAGTCCGTGTGTGTGTCTCAGTGTCAGCTCCTGTACAGTCCGTGTGTGTGTCTCAGTATCAGCTCCTGTACAGTCCGTGTGTGTGTCTCAGTGTCAGCTCCTGTACAGTCCGTGTGTGTGTCTCAGTGTCAGCTCCTGTACGGTCCGTGTGTGTGTGTCTCAGTGTCAGCTCCTGTACGGTCCGTGTGTGTGTCTCAGTGTCAGCTCCTGTACGGTTCGTGTGTGTGTGTCTCAGTGTCAGCTCCTGTACAGTCTGTGTCTGTGTGTCTCAGTGTCAGCTCCTGTACGGTCTGTGTCTGTGTGTCTCAGTGTCAGCTCCTGTACAGTCCGTGTGTGTGTCTCAGTGTCAGCTCCTGTACGGTCCGTGTGTGTGTGTCTCAGTGTCAGCTCCTGTACGGTCCGTGTGTGTGTGTCAGTGTCAGCTCCTGTACGGTCCGTGTGTGTGTGTCAGTGTCAGCTCCTGTACGGTCCGTGTGTGTGTCTCAGGGTCAGCTCCTGTACAGTCCGTGTGTGTGTCTCAGTGTCAGCTCCTGTACAGTCCGTGTGTGTGTCTCAGTGTCAGCTACTGTACGGTCCACGTGTGTGTCTCAGTGTCAGCTCCTGTACAGTCTGTGTGTGTGTCTCAGTGTCAGCTCCTGTACGGTCCGTGTGTGTGTCTCAGTGTCAGCTCCTGTACAGTCCGTGTGTGTGTCTGTGTCAGCTCCTGTACGGTCCGTGTGTGTGTCTCAGTGTCAGCTCCTGTACGGAACGTGTGTGTGTGTCTCAGTGTCAGCTCCTGTACGGTCCGTGTGTGTGTCTCAGTGTCAGCTCCTGTACGGAACGTGTGTGTGTGTCTCAGTGTCAGCTCCTGTCCGGTCCGTGTGTGTGTGTCAGTGTCAGCTCCTGTACGGTCCGTGTGTGTGTGTCTCAGTGTCAGCTCCTGTACGGTCTGTGTCTGTGTGTCTCAGTGTCAGCTCCTGTACGGTCCGTGTGTGTGTCTCAATGTTAGCTCCTGTACGGTCCGTGTGTGTGTGTCTCAGTGTCAGCTCCTGTACGGTCCGTGTGTGTGTGTGTCTCAGTGTCAGCTCCTGAACGGTCCATGTGTGTGTCTCAGTGTCAGCTCCTGTACAGTCCGTGTGTGTGTGTGTCTCAGTGTCAGCTCCTGTACGGTCCATGTGTGTGTCTCAGTGTCAGCTCCTGTACAGTCCGTGTGTGTGTCTCAGTGTCAGCTCCTGTACAGTCCGTGTGTGTGTGTGTCTCAGTGTCAGCTCCTGAACGGTCCATGTGTGTGTCTCAGTGTCAGCTCCTGAACGGTCCATGTGTATGTCTCAGTGTCAGCTCCTGAACGGTCCATGTGTGTGTCTCAGTGTCAGCTCCTGTACATGTACATCAGGCCGTGCTGGTAAAAGTGCCTGATTCACTCCCTGTTTGGTCCTGTAAGATCTGTATTAGTTGCAGCTATCTATCTGTCAGTGTGGTGGGAGTTTGGGATTAATGCAACCTCCTTTGTCTAATTGGTGGAATGGGGAGACGCTGCCCACACCCAGAAGGCAAGCGCTGTACCCGCTCAGATCAATAGGGTCCTTTCCCTGCTGCACTCAATGCTGGGATAGCAGTGCCCCCATTGCTGTCCATGTTGAAGAGGTGATGGAGACAGGTACAAGAACAATCACTTCTCTCCAGGCTCCCTGTGCAATTCATTACCCAGATTGGGGAGATAGCGGTTCACAGAGAGATGTTGGCCCCAGGCCTTCTGGGAAAACCGCTCTTGCTCTTCAAACTGACACAGTACGGGGTTAGATACAGAGTAAAGCTCCCTCTACACCGTCCCCATCAAACACTCCCAGGACAGGTACAGCACGGGGTTATATACAGAGTAAAGCTCCCTCCACACCGTCCCCATCAAACACTCCCAGGACAGGTACAGCACGGGGTTAGATACAGAGTAAAGCTCCCTCTACACTGTCCCCATCAAACACTCCCAGGACAGGTACAGCACAGGGTTAGATACAGAGTAAAGCTCCCTCTACACCGTCCCCATCAAACACTCCCAGGACAGGTACAGCACGGGGTTAGATACAGAGTAAAGCTCCCTCTACACCATCCCCATCAAACACTCCCAGGACAGGTACAGCACGGGGTTAGATACAGAGTAAAGCTCCCTCTACACTGTCCCCATCAAACACTCCCAGGACAGGTACAGCACGGGGTTAGATACAGAGTAAAGCTCCCTCTACACTGTCCCCATCAAACACTCCCAGGACAGGTACAGCACGGGGTTAGATACAGAGTAAAGCTCCCTCTACACCGTCCCCATCAAACACTCCCAGGACAGGCACAGCACGGGGTTAGATACAGAGTAAAGCTCCCTCTACACTGTCCCCATCAAACACTCCCAGGACAGGTACAGCACGGGGTTAGATACAGAGTAAAGCTCCCTCTACACCGTCCCCATCAAACACTCCCAGGACAGGTACAGCACGGGGTTAGATACAGAGTAAAGCTCCCTCTACACTGTCCCCATCAAACACTCCCAGGACAGGTACAGCACGGGGTTAGACACAGAGTAAAGCTCCCTCTACACCGTCCCCATCAAACACTCCCAGGACAGGTACAGCACGGGGTTAGATACAGAGTAAAGCTCCCTCTACACCGTCCCCATCAAACACTCCCAGGACAGGTACAGCACGGGGTTAGATACAGAGTAAAGCTCCCTCTACACCGTCCCCATCAAACACTCCCAGGACAGGCACAGCACGGGGTTAGATACAGAGTAAAGCTCCCTCTACACTGTCCCCATCAAACACTCCCAGGACAGGTACAGCACGGGGTTAGATACAGAGTAAAGCTCCCTCTACACCGTCCCCATCAAACACTCCCAGGACAGGTACAGCACGGGGTTAGATACAGAGTAAAGCTCCCTCTACACTGTCCCCATCAAACACTCCCAGGACAGGTACAGCACGGGGTTAGACACAGAGTAAAGCGGGGGTTGTTGGGGAAGGAGCCTGAGGGCAGAGCTGTGCCCGGCTGCAGAGGGTCAGTGACGGTGCGAGGGGAGAGATCGAGAGGTGGGAGGGGACAGGGGCAGGGAGAGCAGACCAACTGCGACTGGGCGATGTCCCCAGCTCGGTGGAAGCTGAAATATGAACAGGCTCCGTGTTACGGACAGAGATTTCCCTCCGGGGAAAAGGCAGACTCTCCACCGGAGGAGGGAGGGGAGCAGGGCCCTTTGAAGTTGTCTTTCAAATGGAAATGGAAGCCTCTCGCAGACGCGCCAGCATCAAAAGCTGTGCCTTCCTCCACCCCCCGCCCCCCCCACACATTCACTCTTCAACATCACCAACCACCAGCGTATCAAACAGACAGGAGCTTACACCCTGGCTGCTCTCACACCCCCTCCCCGCCATCGGGTGGGTGTAGTAACTGGGTTCAGTTCTGGGCCCCGCTCCTCAGGAGGGATGTGTCGGCCTCGGAGAGGGGGCCAGTGCTGATTCACCGGAACCATCCCGGGGGGGGAGCAGAAAGGGTTAAATTCCGGGGGGTGGGACAGGTCTCACACACAGACCGGGGCTTCTGTTCCCCTCGAGTGTCGAAGGGGTGATCATCTCATCGAGGGGTTGAAGGTGATGAAAGGACTCGACAGGGTCAGGCTGGAGGGGCTGAATGGCCTCCTCCTGTTCCTGTGTAACAGGCTCGAGAGGGGCTGAATGGCCTCCTCCTGTTCCTGTGTAACAGGCTCCAGAGGGGCTGAATGGCCTCCTCCTGTTCCTGTGTAACAGTCTCGAGAGGGGCTGAATGGCCTCCTCCTGTTCCTGTGTAACGGGCTCGAGAGGGGCTGAATGGCCTCCTCCTGTTCTTGTGTAACAGTTTCGGGAGGGGCTGAATGGCCTCCTGTTCCTGTGTAACAGGCTCGAGAGGGGCTGAATGGCCTCCTCCTGTTCCTATAATCCACTCCGTACTGGGATTGGAACGTGGTGAGGTTCCAGGGTTGTTCTCCCCGTGGATTGCTGGGCTGGAAGCTAAATGATCGAGAGCTGGTTTCCACAGGTAATCTCAGGCTCCTTGCTGGATCACAGCTGTGTTAGAAAACGGCAGCGTGGACGGATGGTGGGCATTGCGATGCTCCATCTGTGTTCACTGTGGCTCTGCGGCTAACCCACTCACCAGGGTAAGAGGGACCTGGTCATGGGTTCAAATTCTACCGCATAGATTCAACCCCAAAGCATTATCCAACAATCCCAAAGCAGTACTGAGGGAGCGCCGCACTGTCGGAGGGTCAGTACTGAGGGAGCCCCGCACTGTCGGAGGGTCAGCGTTGAGGGAGCGCCGCACTGTCGGAGGGTCAGTACTGAGGGAGCGCCGCACTGTCGGAGGGTCAGTACTGAGGGAGTGCCGCACTGTCGGAGGGTCAGTGCTGAGGGAGCGCCGCACTGTCGGAGGGTCAGTACTGAGGGAGTGCCGCACTGTCGGAGGGTCAGTGCTGAGGGAGCGCCGCACTGTCGGAGGGTCAGTGCTGAGGGAGTGCCGCACTGTCGGAGGGTCAGTGCTGAGGGAGCGCCGCACTGTCGGAGGGTCAGTACTGAGGGAGTGCCGCACTGTCGGAGGGTCAGTACTGAGGGAGCGCCGCACTGTCGGAGGGTCAGTACTGAGGGAGCGCCGCACTGTCGGAGGGTCAGTGCTGAGGGAGCGCCGCGCTGTCGGAGGGTCAGTGCTGAGGGAGAGCCGCACTGTCGGAGGGTCAGTGCTGAGGGAGCGCCGCGCTGTCGGAGGGTCAGTGCTGAGGGAGAGCCGCACTGTCGGAGGGTCAGTGCTGAGGGAGCGCCGCACTGTCGGAGAGTCAGTGCTGAGGGAGCGCCGCACTGTCGGAGAGTCAGTGCTGAGGGAGCGCCGCGCTGTTGGCATTTCAGAAGGGCAGTTAAGAGTCAGCCCCTTTGCTGTGGGTCTGGAGTCACGTGTAACTCTGACCATGTAAGGATGGCAGATTTCCCTCCCTGAAGGACAGTGAATGATATGGGCTTTTTATGGCAGGCACATGGTCAGCATCACGGAGAGTAGCTTTTAATCTCACAGTTATATTTTGACGGGGTTTTAAATTCCACCAGCAGCAATATTTGTGTGATTTGAATTGAAGAAAGCAATCACTCCCTCACATGACAATGACTCTGGGCAGGTTTGGTGCCAGGAATTGGATTCGCCTACAATAGCTCAGTTCCTAAACTGCAGCTGTAAAATCCTTCTGAACTGCTCCGAAAGCCTATTCCTTTCATTAATTTCTCTGCGTACCTTCATTTGTACTTGGCTGTTGGTATTCCAGAGAGAGAGTTTCCTGTCTGCAGGATTGAGGGATTACAGCCAAGCAGACTGGCTCAATAATGCTGCCTCTCTTCACAGTGTTCTTTGTTCTCCCATCGACAACCTACAATGCATGTTATGGAGTTTAAAATATAACGACCCCATGGCTGGAAAGCTCCCTCTACACTGTCCCCATCAAACACTCCCAGGACAGGTACAGCACGGGGTTAGATACAGAGTAAAGCTCCCTCTACACTGTCCCCATCAAACACTCCCAGGACAGGTACAGCATGGGGTTAGATACAGAGTAAAGCTCCCTCTACACCGTCCCCATCAAACACTCCCAGGACAGGTACAGCACGGGGTTAGATACAGAGTAAAGCTCCCTCTACACCGTCCCCATCAAACACTCCCAGGACAGGTACAGCACGGGGTTAGATACAGAGTAAAGCTCCCTCTACACCGTCCCCATCAAACACTCCCAGGACAGGTACAGCACAGGGTTAGATACAGAGTAAAGCTCCCCCTACACTGTCCCCGTCAAACACTCCCAGGACAGGTACAGCACGGGGTTAGATACAGAGTAAAGCTCCCTCTACACCGTCCCCATCAAACACTCCCAGGACAGGTACAGCACGGGGTTAGATACAGAGTAAAGCTCCCTCTACACTGTCCCCATCAAACACTCCCAGGACAGGTACAGCACGGGGTTAGATACAAAGTAAAGCTCCCTCTACACCGTCCCCATCAAACACTCCCAGGACAGGTACAGCACGGGGTTAGATACAGAGTAAAGCTCCCTCTACACCGTCCCCATCAAACACTCCCAGGACAGGTACAGCACGGGGTTAGATACAGAGTAAAGCTCCCTCTACACCGTCCCCATCAAACACTCCCAGGACAGGTACAGCACGGGGTTAGATACAGAGTAAAGCTCCCTCTACACCGTCCCCATCAAACACTCCCAGGACAGGTACAGCACAGGGTTAGATACAGAGTAAAGCTCCCTCTACACTGTCCCCATCAAACACTCCCAGGACAGGTACAGCACAGGGTTAGATACAGAGTAAAGCTCCCTCTACACTGTCCCCATCAAACACTCTCAGGACAGGTACAGCACGGGGTTAGATACAGAGTAAAGCTCCCTCTACACTGTCCCCATCAAACACTCCCAGGACAGGTACAGCACGGGGTTAGATACAGAGTAAAGCTCCCTCTACACTGTCCCCATCAAACACTCCCAGGACAGGTACAGCATGGGGTTAGATACAGAGTAAAGCTCCCTCTACACTGTCCCCATCAAACACTCCCAGGACAGGTACAGCACGGGGTTAGATACAGAGTAAAGCTCCCTCTACACTGTCCCCATCAAACACTCCCAGGACAGGTACAGCACGGGGTTAGATACAGAGTAAAGCTCCCTCTACACTGTCCCCATCAAACACTCCCAGGACAGGTACAGCACGGGGTTAGATACAGAGTAAAGCTCCCTCTACACTGTCCCCATCAAACACTCCCAGGACAGGTACAGCACGGGGTTAGATACAGAGTAAAGCTCCCTCTACACTGTCCCCATCAAACACTCCCAGGACAGGTACAGCACAGGGTTAGATACAGAGTAAAGCTCCCTCTACACTGTCCCCATCAAACACTCCCAGGACAGGTACAGCACAGGGTTAGATACAGAGTAAAGCTCCCTCTACACCGTCCCCATCAAACACTCCCAGGACAGGTACAGCACGGGGTTAGATACAGAGTAAAGCTCCCTCTACACTGTCCCCATCAAACACTCCCAGGACAGGTACAGCACAGGGTTAGATACAGAGTAAAGCTCCCTCTACACTGTCCCCATCAAACACTCCCAGGACAGGTACCGCACAGGGTTAGAGACAGAGTAAAGCTCCCTCTACACCGTCCCCATCAAACACTCCCAGGACAGGTACAGCACGGGGTTAGATACAGAGTAAAGCTCCCTCTACACCGTCCCCATCAAACACTCCCAGGACAGGTACAGCACGGGGTTAGATACAGAGTAAAGCTCCCTCTACACCGTCCCCATCAAACACTCCCAGGACAGGTACAGCACAGGGTTAGATACAGAGTAAAGCTCCCCCTACACTGTCCCCGTCAAACACTCCCAGGACAGGTACAGCACGGGGTTAGATACAGAGTAAAGCTCCCTCTACACCGTCCCCATCAAACACTCCCAGGACAGGTACAGCACGGGGTTAGATACAGAGTAAAGCTCCCTCTACACTGTCCCCATCAAACACTCCCAGGACAGGTACAGCACGGGGTTAGATACAGAGTAAAGCTCCCTCTACACCGTCCCCATCAAACACTCCCAGGACAGGTACAGCACGGGGTTAGATACAGAGTAAAGCTCCCTCTACACCGTCCCCATCAAACACTCCCAGGACAGGTACAGCACGGGGTTAGATACAGAGTAAAGCTCCCTCTACACCGTCCCCATCAAACACTCCCAGGACAGGTACAGCACGGGGTTAGATACAGAGTAAAGCTCCCTCTACACCGTCCCCATCAAACACTCCCAGGACAGGTACAGCACAGGGTTAGATACAGAGTAAAGCTCCCTCTACACTGTCCCCATCAAACACTCCCAGGACAGGTACAGCACAGGGTTAGATACAGAGTAAAGCTCCCTCTACACTGTCCCCATCAAACACTCTCAGGACAGGTACAGCACGGGGTTAGATACAGAGTAAAGCTCCCTCTACACTGTCCCCATCAAACACTCCCAGGACAGGTACAGCACGGGGTTAGATACAGAGTAAAGCTCCCTCTACACTGTCCCCATCAAACACTCCCAGGACAGGTACAGCATGGGGTTAGATACAGAGTAAAGCTCCCTCTACACTGTCCCCATCAAACACTCCCAGGACAGGTACAGCACGGGGTTAGATACAGAGTAAAGCTCCCTCTACACTGTCCCCATCAAACACTCCCAGGACAGGTACAGCACGGGGATAGATACAGAGTAAAGCTCCCTCTACACCGTCCCCATCAAACACTCCCAGGACAGGTACAGCACGGGGTGTAGATACAGAGTAAAGCTCCCTCTACACTGTCCCCATCAAACACTCCCAGGACAGGTACAGCACAGGGTTAGATACAGAGTAAAGCTCCCTCTACACTGTCCCCATCAAACACTCCCAGGACAGGTACAGCATGGGGTTAGATACAGAGTAAAGCTCCCTCTACACTGTCCCCATCAAACACTCCCAGGGCAGGTACAGCACGGGGATAGATACAGAGTAAAGCTCCCTCTACACCGTCCCCATCAAACACTCCCAGGACAGGTACAGCACGGGGTTAGATACAGAGTAAAGCTCCCTCTACACTGTCCCCATCAAACACTCCCAGGACAGGTACAGCACAGGGTTAGATACAGAGTAAAGCTCCCTCTACACTGTCCCCATCAAACACTCCCAGGACAGGTACAGCATGGGGTTAGATACAGAGTAAAGCTCCCTCTACACTGTCCCCATCAAACACTCCCAGGACAGGTACAGCACGGGGTTAGATACAGAGTAAAGCTCCCTCTACACTGTCCCCATCAAACACTCCCAGGACAGGTACAGGCACAGGGTTAGATACAGAGTAAAGCTCCCTCTACACTGTCCCCATCAAACACTCCCAGGACAGGTACAGCACAGGGTTAGATACAGAGTAAAGCTCCCTCTACACCGTCCCCATCAAACACTCCCAGGGACAGGTACAGCACGGGGTTAGATACAGAGTAAAGCTCCCTCTACACTGTCCCCATCAAAACACTCCCAGGACAGGTACAGCACAGGGTTAGATACAGAGTAAAGCTCCCTCTACACTGTCCCCATCAAACACTCCCAGGACAGGTACCGCACAGGGTTAGATACAGAGGTAAAGCTCCCTCTACACCGTCCCCATCAAACACTCCCAGGACAGGTATAGCACAGGGTTAGATACAGAGTAAAGCTCCCTCTACACCGTCCCCATCAAACACTCCCAGGACAGGTACAGCACGGGGTTAGATACGGAGTAAAGCTCCCTCTACACCGTCCCCATCAAACACTCCCAGGACAGGTACAGCACAGGGTTAGATACAGAGTAAAGCTCCCTCTACACCATCCCCATCAAACACTCCCAGGACAGGTACAGCACGGGGTTAGATACAGAGTAAAGCTCCCTCTACACTGTCCCCATCAAACACTCCCAGGACAGGTACAGCACGGGGTTAGATACAGAGTAAAGCTCCCTCTACACTGTCCCCATCAAACACTCCCAGGACAGGTACAGCACGGGGTTAGATACAGAGTAAAGCTCCCTCTACACTGTCCCCATCAAACACTCCCAGGGACAGGTACAGCACGGGGTTAGATACAGAGTAAAGCTCCCTCTACACTGTCCCCATCAAACACTCCCAGGGCAGGTACAGCACGGGGTTAGATACAGAGTAAAGCTCCCTCTACACTGTCCCCATCAAACACTCCCAGGGCAGGTACAGCACGGGGTTAGATACAGAGTAAAGCTCCCTCTACACCGTCCCCATCAAACACTCCCAGGACAGGTACAGCATGGGGTTAGATACAGAGTAAAGCTCCCTCTACACCGTCCCCATCAAACACTCCCAGGACAGGTACAGTGCGGGGATTGAGGACAGTAGCGAGCCCCGGTTCCTCTGGGTGGGAGGTGGGGAATGGAAGTTTCCGGGAATGCTGTGTAAGATGTGAAATATTCCAGGTGAAGGGACAGCTGTATCTCCCCTGCAGTGATTCCCGACGTGTCCCAGATCCGATGGTCAGGTCCTGCTTCTCCCTTCGGAGTCTCGGGAGGTACACTGACCTCGGCATGACCAAAAATCCCTCGGCTCTGTTTCCATGGTGACAGTCTGTTCCATTAAAGGCACAGGCGTCCCCTCCCCCCACTCCTCACAGCACATCACAATGAGAACCCGCCTGTCAGCAGCTACAGTCACATCTGTGCTCAGCAGGGGGGGGGGGAGGGGGAGGGGTATCGGGGGGAGGGGGTATTGAGGGAGCGGGGGAGGGGGGTATTGAGGGAGCGGGGGTATTGAGGGAGCGGGGGAGGGGGTATTGAGGGAGCGGGGGAGGGGGTATTGAGGGAGCGGGGAGGGGGTATTGATGGAGCGGGGGAAAGGGGGTATTGAGGGAGCGGGGAGGGGGTATTGAGGGAGCGGGGAGGGGGTATTGATGGAGCGGGGGAAAGGGGGGTATTGAGGGAGCCGGGGAGGGGGTTATTGAGGGAGCGGGGAGGGGGTATTGATGGAGACGGGGG